>NW_008246079.1:79992-115528 GCF_000281045.1 Saprolegnia diclina VS20 | reverse complement strand
CCCATGACCATCAAAATCGACTCGGACGCCGCGCCACACGTCGACGCACCCTCTGCGGCTGCCACGTATGGCTCGACGGCGCCACGCATTCCGTATTGACCAATCCTAGCGTGCAACCAACTGTGATTGCGAGAGATTACATCCGATTTAAGCGCTTAAATTGACGCCAATGTCCGACAAAGGGGACCCGAGGATCGAGGTGGCTTTCCTCTGTCGAATCCGACCAAGCGAGGAAGCTCTGGGCATAGAGAGCAGTAGAAAAGAGGATGCAGTGATGGTGAGACCGTCCATTTTCATCATATCCTCAATTTCTTCCAAAATGGCCCAGGAAAAATGCAAGCTTGATGCAGGGTGGCTGCACAAGGCTCTTAGCACCAAAGTCCTTGGCTCCGTCCTGCCTTATATCTCTCCCACCACGTATTATGCGTCCTGGGAGGGATAGGAAAAGTGACCAGAACCTTGGCACCTCGAAATCGTTTTTACCAAATCGTGTTTGAGCTCCAGTCAGTGCAGCGAGCCGGGGTTCGCACAAAGTATGTAGTAGCTGTGTACCTGGTCCTGGCCTGCAAAGTCCAGCGCCGAGAGGTTCATGACTTTACTGGTAGTTCCTGCTGGACGCCGTCGAGGGTCGTGGTCTCCGTGGAGTCGAGAGAGGTGCAACGCCAGCTCAAGATCGCGCATGTGACCAGAATATGATTGGTCGATTTATCGCTTTATTTTAGCCAATCACTGGGCATTTCAATCGAGCGAGGGCGCCACCTCGGAGGCGAGCCAGCTCGGTCGCCGATATTGCATTCAAAAATGAAATCGCCGAGGCTTGGCCTGGTGATCGTAGATCCTTTGGAGAGCATAACAGGCTACGTGTCGTCGGCATACGAGGAATAGAGCGCGAGCAATTCAGTGTTTTGTTAATATTGGCATATGCCATATGTAGAGCTTATATTTGGCTATATATGGCGTGCACCTGGGGCTACATACTAGTAGTAGTGGAAGGTAGCTGTCCGAGGCCTCAACTTCGCAAGGGCACTGCGTCTCGGCGATGGGACGAGCACATTTCGGCGGCAGCACAGTAGTGAACGGGTCGTACACTCTTTGCTTCTCCTTGCACGCGTTTCGATGAGGTAGAACGTGGTCTTGTCGCTGGCCTCGAATAAGCCTCGGCGTGGAAAGGCAGCGTCCAAACTCAGCGTTCTTGCTCTCTTAGAAATCGCTCAACAGCCATACCTTGAGAACCCCTCCCGAGTGCACTCGCTGTTTTGATCGCGGTAGAGCATGGTGGGGGCTAAGCAAGCGGGCATAAATTGGCGACATGGCCTCCGCCCCGCACCACATTTGACCGAGAGGTTGGCTGTTTGCTCGCATCGGATGGCCACAAGCGTCTGCTGAAGCTCTACTCCCTTGGACGGCTTCCCGGACCTTCCTCATCGCCTTCAAAATTCGATGGCCGCCGACTCGGGCAGCCATGGTGGCGTGATGACAGAAGGTCCTCGTACCTCTCCTCTCGCTAGCCAAGCCCGGACGCAAAGCTACCGGTAGTCTGCGTGAAGGCGCGCAAGGCTCGACGACTACACGGTGGTTGACCGCCTGTCTCTTTGGAGCGCTCCGATTGGTCGACACCGGTTCTCGCGTCGGATTGGCTGCCTACCCGTAGTCCTGGTCTGGCATGCGAGAGACGCCATGGGAAGCGCGGCTCGAGGGCCTCGCCATCTATCGCGAGCTCCACGGCCACTGCTCGATGCCACGTACGTTCGTCGTCCCGCACAAGCAGCCGTGGCCCAAGCACCTGCGCGGCGCCGCCCTCGGCCGCATCGCCGAGAACGCCCGCTTCGTCGCACTGACGTACGCGCCCGAGCGCTTCGAGCCCCTCGACGCGCTCGGCTTTGCGTGGGCGCCGGGCAACTCGCCGCTGCGCATGCCCGGCGAGAGCGACGGTCGGCGCTCGGTCATCGTCGTCGAGCTCTCGACGCTCGTCGCCGCCCTTCGCGCGTATACGTCGGCCCACAGCGACGTGGACGAGATGCCCGAAGACTTTATCGTACCGAGTAAAGGCGCGTGGCCCCGCGCAGCGGCCGGCGTCGCGCTCTACCACGCGCTGCCGATGCTCCGCAGCGAGTTTTACAGCCTCTCGTCCAAGCAGATGCTCGCGTTGCACGGCCTGGAGCTGTGCACGGACCGCCCGGTGTGGGCCGACGTCCTCTCGCTGCTTCGCGCCTACGACCTCAACGTCGGCGAGAGCGCTGTGCCGCTCGACTTTATCGTGCCCGCCAAGAAGACGTGGCCGAAAGCCTTCCACGGCTTTGCCCTCGGCGAGCTCGTGTGGTTCCTCGGCATCAAGCGACACGAACTGCCGGACGAGAAGCGCGAGGCGCTCGACGACTTTGAGCTCGACTTCAACTGCAAGGGGACGTGGGCCAACATCGTGCACGGCCTCGACGCGTACATGACGATGCTGAGCAAGACGAACGTGCCGGTGAGCTACGTAGTGCCCAAGCACTGGGACGCTGAAGTCCGCGGCATGCGCCTCGGCTACTACGTCGCCAAGCTGCGTCAAGCCCAGGAGCTGCGTCTCCTCCCGAAAGAGACGCTGGCTGCCATCACGAGTCTTGAGGACGACAAGCCGATCGTGAGTCGCAAGCAGAAGGCATCTCCCAGCGCTACGCCTCGGACGTCACCAAAAGCCAAGAAAGACCCGCCGGCGCTGAAGCGACGGGTGCCACCGACGCGCGACCCGTCGCCCGAGAAGAAGCGGGCGCGGGTCGAGACACCGTCGCCAGAGAAGAAACGCGTTGACGCACCGACGCGCCGTGAGATCGCGGGCGGCCTTCCGTGGACCGACATTATCACGGCGCTGGCGGCGTACCGCCTCGTATACGGCAACGCACGCCTGCCGCAGTCGTTTGTCATACCGAGCAAGGACCGCCGGTGGCCAAAACACCTCTGGGGCCACGCGCTCGGGATGACGGCGCAGAACGTGCGGTACCGCCGCCACTCGCTGCGGCCTGAGCAGATTGAAGAGCTCGAGACGATCGGCTTCGTTTGGCACTCGTCTGTGGGGACCATCTCGTGCAAAACGACGACCTTGTACGCGGCGACCCCGTTCACCGCGCTCGTCGAAGCGCTTGACGTCTTTGCGGAAGAGCACGACCACGTCAACGTCCCCGACGGCTTTGCAGTGCCGAGCGGATCGCCGTGGCCCGCCAAGGCCGCGGGTGTCGTCCTCGACGTGATCCCGGCTCGGCTGCGCCATCACTTTTACGATCTGGCGCCGCCCGACGCCCGCAACGTGCACGAGCTCGGTCTGTGCTTGGACTTGCCGCGGTGGACCGGGCTCCTCATGCTCCTTCGGCGCTTCAAGGCGGTCTTTGGTCACGGCAACATTGGCATCGACTTTCACGTGCCGGCCACGGACGAGTGGCTCCCGCGGTGGCACGGACTGCCCCTCGGTGAAATTGTGTACGGCATCGGCCTCACGAAGACCGGCCTCTCGTCGGAGCGCGCTACGCAGCTCACCGACTCGGGCTACGTGTTCAACACGCCCGCGACGTGGGCCCGCGTCGTCGACGGCCTGCGCGAGTACCACCGCCGTACCGGCTCTCATGCCGTGCCCCCAACGTTTGTCATCCCCACCAAGGCGTCGTGGCCCGAAGCCCTCCGCGGTCTGCAGCTCGGACGGTACTACAGCCGGCTGAAGCGAGCACAGCCGCTGCACATGCTGCCGCCGGCCACAGAGCGCGAAGTGGACGCCATGCGAAACCTGGCGGCGCCGCCAAACTCGGCCGCGCTCTTCGCCAACGTCCTGGTCGCGCTGGAGATGTTTCATTCCAAGTACGGACACGTCGATGTCCCGAGTGACTTTCGAACGACGGCGGGACCCCCGTATCCCCGGGCGTGCCGCGGTCTCCAGCTCGGAGCGGTCGTCAAGCTCATCCGAAAACAGAACGTGATCGACCCGCAGCACAAGGCGGCGCTGGACGCCTTTGGCTTCCGCTGGAGCAAGAAGACATCGGCGATCAAGGTCGAGGCGACGGCGCATAGTGTCAAAGCCACGTCCAAGGAGAAGGCTGCTCTAAAGGAGAAGGCTGCCAAGGAGAAGGCTGCTGCCAAGGAGAAAGCTGCTGCCAAGGAGAAGGCTGCTAAAGAGAAGGCTGCGCTGAAGGAGAAGGCTGCGCTGAAGGAGAAGGCTGCAGTGAAGGAGAAGGCTGCAGTGAAGGAGAAGGCTGCAGTGAAGGGCAACACGTCGTCCAAGGAGAAGGCCACAAACAAGGACAATGGTGCAGTCAAGGTCGACAAGCGCGCAGCGATCGCGCCGGCGGATCGCGAGTCGACCAAGCGCCGCCGCGTGCCGGACATCAAGGAGGAGCCAGAGGTCCGCATCAAGCTCGAGGTCGTCCACGACAGCATCAAAGCACCACCGGCCGAGTCGAGCGATTTAGCGCCGTTTAGCGAGTGGAGCTGGGACGAGAAGATCCACGCGCTCTGCTTGTACCGCGTCAAGAACGGTCATCTCGCAGTGCCCGACGCCTACATCCTCCCGCTCTCGTACCCGCGGCGGCTGCGCGACATGCCGCTCGGCAAGATTGTGTCGCATTTTCGCTTTGGCCCCAAGATGCTGCAGCCCGACCAAAAGGCCGAGCTCGATGCGATCGGGTTTCTCTGGCGCGTCTCGGGCGTCCGGTCCCGCTGCTTTATCCGAGCGACCGGGTCGGGCGCGCTCCAGGCAAAGTCCTTGTCATGGGGCACCCAAATCCAAGCGCTCTTAACGTACCAGCTGCTCCATGGAACGCTCGACGTACCCCACGGGTTTGCCGTGCCGTCCAACAACGACGCGTGGTCGATGCCGGCGCACGGTATCCTGCTGAGCCTCGTGCTACCGGCGCTCCGGGACCACTGGTTCGAACTCCCGGACGACGACGTCGATCTCGTGCGCTCGGCCGGTCTCGTGACCGATCTGCCCGACTTTGACGAGCTCGTCGATCTTGTCGCGATGTACCGAGACTCGTTTGGCGACGGCGCCGTGACCCGCGACTTTGTCGTCCCATCGACAGGTGGCGAATGGCCCGACGCGTGGCGCGGCTTGGAGCTTGGCGACCTCGTGTGGCGCGTCGGTTTGAGAGCGCGAGCGCTCAAGACTGCCCAGACGACGCAGCTCGCGGACGCCGGGTATCTCTTCAATGTGCCTGCGACGTGGGCGCGCATCGTCGACGGGCTGCGCACGTACTACTGGATCCACGGATCCACGTCGGTACCGCCGTCGTTTGTTGTGCCCCCGGCGCGCGCGTGGGCGACGGACCTCCACGGCATGCGCCTCGGTCACTGGGTCGCGACGATGACGCGCGCGCAAAACCACCTCCTCCTCCCGCAAGCGACGATCGACGCGCTCGACGCGCTGACAACCGACACGGTCGACGTTGCACAACTGCCATCGCCCGTACTGCCCATCGCTGCCGGTCCGTCGCCCGTGCCACGACTTTTCAAGGCCCCAGCGCCGTTGCCGGCGTCTCCCGTAGCGACGGTCGTCAGTGTCCCAACGTCGCCGGTACCGACGACCAGCAGTGCTCCGGCACAGCATTCGTCTGTGACGGTGCGTCACCCGCCGGTGGCTCCCCTCTCCTACGTGTACTTGGATGACGACGACGACGACGACGACGATGACGATGATGATGATGACGGTGCCAACGACAGTGGCGTCCAGGGTTACTTCCGCGTCTAGCCCCCGCTTGCTATATGCTTGTACCAATACAGCTCAAATGTCCGTTCCGATGTTGTGGCTACTCGGATGCGACAATGCCATGTACCGTGTAGACTGCAGCGACGCATCACCAAGTCCGCAACAGCAAAAAATACTAAACGATCAGCGACTAGGGTTACGATGCCACGCTAGAAACACGTGCCGTTGACCGTGCCGTGGCCGCCGGCGATGCGGTAGCACTTGGTGGACGGGTAGATGGACATAAAGTTGGTCGTCACCGAGAGCAGGAGCGCCAGGACAAACACAAGAATGAGTGTGGCGCCGGCCACTGCGCTCGGCGTCCCGTGCTGCTTGAGGGACCGCAAGGCTTCTCTCTGAGGTGGCAGCAAGAAGAGCCAGAGGAGCCCGGCGAGCCGCACGCCGTACGAGAGGAGGAAGCAGTACGTCACCTGCCAGCGCACGTCGACATCGTCGCGAGCAATGGCATCTTGGGACACGTCAAAGTTGGCGTCCACGAGCTTGTAGAAGACAGCGGCAAAGGGCGACGCGAGGTTGCCGAGCGTCGTGACGAGACCGTACGTGGCGCCTTCGTTGCCGACGTCCGCGATCTCGACGGCGCAGTAGGACGCAACCATGAAGCGAATGCCGTCGGGGATCTTCTCGGCGAGGACGACGCCGGTGTAGAACCACTGGTTGCGGACAAGGTCCCAGACCGTAGCAAAGACTGCAAACGCGTCAATGGCTACGATGCCGACGGTCGAGATCGCGACCACGGTGCGCCAGTTCCAGTGCAGTCCGTAGCGCCCGACGCCGGCCATGATGATAGCCATTGCGAGCGACCCGATCACGCCCGAGATGGCGTCGTTGAGCGGCTCGACGCGCGCCCACGTCTGCGCGATCGGCGCGCTCGGCGTCGCCCCAAAAGACGCGAACGCCGAGTTGAGGAATTTGAAGGCGCAGACGTGCCACATGGCCTGCGTCTGGAGCAGTTGCCAGAACGAGCGGAGCCAGATCTGGATCGGCGTCGCCTCCGACTGGTGCTCGACAAGGCACAGGAGCGTGCTCGGAAGAATGAGAACGCTGGGCGCGAGGCAAAGACCGTACACGACGTTCGGCGGTACGTCAAAGTCGAACGACCCACCGTACACTTTGCCGTTGAGCAGGAGCGCGATCGAGGTCTGCGCCAGCATCTGCCCGGCGTACCGACTCGCATAGATCGCACTCTGCGTGCGCCCGCGCGTCGCGAGCGGCTCGCGCTGGGCGTACTCGACCACCATGGCGTCGGCGGCCGAGTTGGCCATGACGTAGCCAAACCCGACGAGCACCGAGAGAACGATGATGGTTGTGCCAGCGTTCGGTGCGTCAAGGTTGTAGTAGCTGGCGTTGACCAACGGTGATGGGCGCACGGCGGGACACGCAATGAACCGGGCGTCGCAGTACGGCTGCGGAAACGGCGTGAACGTAAGCAGGCCGAGACACACGATTGCGATCGTCCAGCCGAGAAGCATCCATGGCTTGCGGCGGTAGCCGTAGATCGGGACGCAGTCGGAGAGCATGCCGAGGAAGACCTTGAACGACCAGCCAATGTGAATGAGGACGCCATACGCCGAGGTTTGGTACCCCTCCATGTGCAAGTAGTTGTTGAAGATCGGGTACTGCAGGCCGGGAAGGAGGCCGTAGAGAATGCCAATGGCAAAGTACTGCGAGAAGAGCGCGACGGCTTCGGGCGACCGCAGCGACAGCACCGGACTGAGAAGCGGCGGTCCAGCCTCGAGGTCGGTTGCGTGGCCGTAGCTGGCCGACTTGGCCGTCGGCACGAACGGCGCTCGCTCCTCGTGGTCCATAGTATCTGGGCGAGAATTTGCAAATGACTCTAGCGATCTCACAGCAGGACCGAGTTGCGTGTCAAATGAGAGCCAATCAGAACGCAGAATTTTTGTGCGTCGACAGACAAGGGATGACCGCGGAAGCAAGCTCCGTCGTGCCCCAGACGACGGCAACGACCGCTCAAGAAGGTCTGCGAAGCGCTACTGCGCCGAGTCTGCATCTGGGATTCCCAGTCCTTGGATTCCAGACGCGAATTCAGAGCGTAGATGTAGCCGTCGTCTCAGTCCCGTGGACGTCGGATAGTGAAGATGCAGAGAGTTACTCCAATTCTAAGAGCTCGACATCCCAAACTCGGTCGCGCCAGTCGGCGGGTTCGCCCAGCGCGATGCAGCAACAAGCGTCTGTGCTCAGCGACAAGGCCGGCGCCCTGTGGTGCACCGCCATGGCAAGGCCGAGGTACAGTGTTAGTACCATCTAGCTCAGTGCATCCGTAGTCGCTCCAAGCCTCGATAGCACGAGTATAAATTCATATTTAGGGAACAACAATGCAGGTTGCGACGGAGCTTAGAACGTCGATTCGCAGTAGAAGACGCCACCGCCCGTCGGGTTGACAGTGACGACGCACGTGCCGCTGGCGTCGACCGAGCCCGTGATGGAGTAGCGCTGGCGACCATCCGGCGCGGGCGACTTGCCGCCGTTCTTGCCGGGCTGGCCCGGCGGGTACGGGCAGTCGTTCCACGAGGCGTTGCAGCTCGCGTCGAGGCTGAAGTTGTAGCAGTAGTTGTCCGCCGACTTGTTCTCCCACGCGCACGTGCCCGAGTACGCGCACTTGGCGAAGACGTTCTCCTGGACGCCGAGCGTGTAGCCGCCGCTAAAGGGACCGAGCTGGACGGACTCGCCGTTCTGCAGGTCGCCGCGGCCGTTGCCCGTGAACCACGTCGCCGACTTGGTCGTGTACTTGCACACCGCCGGGAGGTTGTTGACGATCTTGATGGCACCGCCCCACTTGCCCGACCCGTTGTTGTTGGTCTTGCCTGCGTTTGGCGCCGGCGCCGGGGCCGACGAGGGCGACGGCTGAGGCTGCGGCTGAGGCTGAGGCTGGGGCTGAGGCTGGGGCTGCGGCTGAGGCTGCGGGGCAGGCGTGGGAGCCTGGGTAGGAGCCTGCGTAGGAGCCTGCGTAGGAGCCTGCGTAGGAGCCTGCGTGGGAGCCTGCGTGGGAGCCTGCGTGGGAGCCTGCGTGGGAGCCTGCGTGGGAGCCTGCGTGGGAGCCTGCGTAGGAGCCTGGGTAGGAGCCTGCGTAGGAGCCTGGGTAGGAGCCTGCGTGGGAGCCTGGGTAGGAGCCGAGGTGGGAGCCGAGGTGGGAGCCGGGGTGGCAGCCGGGGTGGGGGCGTCCGTCGAAGCATCCGTGGGCGCCGGCGTCGTGGCGTCCGTGGTCGGGGCGTCGGTTTCCGTCGTCTCGGTCGTCGGGAGGATCGTCACGAGTTCGGGCGACGACGTCGTCGAGTTGCCACCGATGAGCGCCTCGGTGCCATTGACGTTGGTCGTCTCGATCGACGTGCCGTTGAAAAAGTGCACGATGCTGCCGTTCGTCGTCGTCTCGGTCCACGACTCGTAGACCGGCTCGGGCGTCGTTGGCGCCGGCGTCGGGATCTCGGTGTAGCCTACAAGCCCATTTTCCATAAGATCTTGGCGCTCGTCGCGGACAGGCGCGTACCCGACGTCGTCACGCCGCCTTCGAGGCCTGTCGAGCCGACGGAGGTTTCACCAGCCGGCGCCTTGGTCGTCGGCGTCGCCAAGCCCTACGCATCATCGTTCGCATCAGTTGCCTGTTCCGTCCCAATAATGGAGCTTCGTACGTCGCTCGTGCTCGTGCCGTTGGCACCGCTGGCCGTGCCAAAGTAGGTCACAGCGCCGACGGCGCCGACGACGGCAAAGCCGCAGCCGGCCATGATGAGCATGCGCTTCTTGCGCGCGGCGAAGATCGCGTCTTCGTTCTTCTCCTGCATGACGGGCGTGAGGCCGTCCTCGGCAACGGCCGGCGACGACGGCGAGTTTTGGCGGAAGAGACCCATGCTGCTTGAGTCGGCAAATTTGCAAGTGGCAAATCGAAGCGCGTTCGAACGCAGCTGTAACACGCTGTTACGTCGGTCGCCGATCTCGTATGGCAGAGCTTGCCCCGCGCACGCCAGCTCTCGACGTACAGTGTACAACGTAGAAGCGCGGCCAGGGACGCGCGCGTTAGTTGTGCTGGCGATATCCGTGGTCCAAGCCTGTTACGAGTTACGGCGCTTGAGGCAGAGATGGCGACCGTACAGTGTACGCTGGCACCATTCGCACCCACTACTTTGGCTACCCAGCTACCGGTACTGCTCGCACCGCAACGTGAGGAGCAACGTTGGATGGAGATCAGCGCGAGGTACACATCGCACCAGTGCAGGTGCAGAGCGCAGCGGCTCGAGTGGCGGGGACTTGTGTTAGGGTGAAGTGCTAGGGTCCCAGACGGCTGGTCGAGCTTACTGGTAAAAGTGGGCGGACTGCGAGAGCCGAAGCAGCAGCAACAACGACGTCGTTCGGTCGCTTCTGCTTCTTGAGCTGCATGGACGTTCGTTGTCGAAGCGCAACCGCCTTGTCGCAGGCAGCATGTCAACCAAGTTGGGGTAATGTTAGTTGGGGTTGATGCGCAAAAAAACACCAAGTCCTTTGAGCTACATAAGCGGCGGTACTTCGCCGACGTACTCGTACGTGGCAGCAGAGTATATCGCTGCGGAGGCTGCGGTTGCATCGGAGGTCGCTCAGGACCGCTCGCTCGGCGCCTGAGATTCCGGCAAGACAGATGCCACGGGTGTCGCATGTCCGCAGGTTTGGGACACGTCCGAAAATCGCTTAAAACAGGCTGAAATAGGACATGTCCAGATTGAAGCGCCAGCAGGCAAACCGATTAACCGGCTAACCGCTGCTCTTGTTTTGCACATGTTAACCGTTGAAAACCTAACCGCTCCGATATCGGCACCAAGCACGACCTGACCCAAGTCCCTCCCACACACTCTCCCACACGTATGATTTAAGCAATGTGCATCGCAGGCTGACGACATGCCCAGACCACAAATCTGAGTCGCTCCAGCCACCCGGCTGCGTACAAACCACAAAAGTCAAGCAATACGCTAGAGCAGTACGAATTCGACTCAAACCACATTTGCAAGCTGAGTCGCTCCTCTGACGAAGCCGTGTCCACTGACCCATTTTATCGCGAACGACTAAGCTGCTCAGCTTTGCAACGCTAGTAGAGACACCCCAGAAGCCACGGAAGTAGTGCCACTGCTTTGACACCGGGCGGCGGTGCAGTTGACGCCCTCCCAGGCGGCTCTGGCGCACGCTCGGCGATCTCATTGTCTGCGTTCGCTGCTAAATCCCGCCATTATAGCGCGATTAGAGCGATGCCAGTCGCAGCAAGCGCCGTCAAGATGCCAGCGTCGAAATGCAGCTTGAGAACTACTGGTATAGTATAACTTTCCGATTGGAGCTGAGGACGAGCGCCTTGCCACGCCGCCGCCCTCGACGCCTTTGCGCACTGTACGAACAGCCAGACCGCGCTTCGCTGCAGAGCGCTGTGCCCGTGCGGCGCTATGCTGCGCCAGAAGGTCGGCGCCACTGCGTTCCATGGGACAGGCATCGGCGTCCTTGCCGTAGAGCGTCACAGCACAAGAGGTAAACCAAAATTCACACCATGTTAACGGGATGGCGTCCAATGAGACTTTTTGTCTTAGGGCTGCGGCGGCACGAGCGGCGACTGCGCCGTGCGGCCGGCTTGTGGTTGGTACGGGTTGTTGGCCGGGTTCATGCGCAGGTTGTTGTACGGGTGCGCGTTGAACTGCGGCCGCAGCGGCATCCGGATCTCCTGGTAGCCGCGGTGGCGCCGGCGCTGCGTGCACACGAGGTAGAACGAGAGGAGCACGAGCGCAATCTCAAAGCCAGCAATGACGCCGACGATCGTACCAATGAGCTCACTACGCAATAGGTCGTAAATCGCAAATGGATACTTGGATAGGATAGATAGTGTAGATACCTCTGCTCGTCCATCCACGCAACGAGGTTAGCTTCGCACGAGCAAAAGAGCGCTTCCTTGGTCAGCTGCGTCGCGCTTGCACCGTCGGCCATGTCCTTGGCGCACTGACGGAAGGTCGAGTTCGGGAGCAGGTCCTGCTTCCGGATCGAGCAGCGGTTGGCCGCAAACGGGGCAAACCACTGGTACGACGGGTCGGTGCCCATGCACTGCAGCACGACCGAGCCCACTTGGAGGCTCTGGATGAGGTCGACCTGCGGCTGGCACGCGTCGTACGCCTCGTTGAAGATCGAGTGGAGGCTCCCGAGGATGATCTGGTCGTCCTCGGACAGCAGCGCCGACTGGTTTGCGTAGCTGGCTTGCGAGATGTTGACCAGCGAATGGTGCACGTGCAGCATGAGGCCGGCGAGCGCAAACTGCGCGACGACCGACACGGTCACCTACGAGAGCGTCGTGCCCACTGCATCCGCCAGCATCAGGCGTACCAGCGTCGCGTACGGGCAGAGGAAGACCTTGCTTTCCCAGTGCGCGCCGCAGCAGCCGAGGAGAGCGATGAGCACGATGAGCACGCCGCACGCCATGACGGCGCTCGAGATGCCATCGGCCGAGAACGCGTTGAGGTCGGGGACGTGCATCATGTAGCCTACGCGCGCATGAGATGCAAGAAGACGAGCTTGATGGCCGACCGCCGATGACGATGAGGACGCCGCCGAGCACGAGGAAGAGCACATTCGTGAAGATGAGCACGAGGCGGCTAAAGCTGCGGCACTGCATCGCTCCTCGACGATCGCAAGCGAGATTGACCACGCGGGCAGAAAGGCCGGTTGGCCGCTATACTTTTATTCGCCACTTGGCAATTGTATGTGGAATTAAACGTTCAATTTAAAATATAACCTGCCGGCGGTCTAGTCAGTGGCATGCGACACGCTGATTGGCTCGCATCTCGAAATGGATGGGTTTTTGGCCAATGGCATCGCTTGAAGAGGCAGGCCGAGCGTCGCGCCTACTGCAATGTGGTCCATGATGGTCCATCCCAGCCTGTAGTTGGGATACAGCAGAGGGATACAGCGGAGGAGGCGGCTGCTGGCTGCTGCTGTCGACGCGGGTGATTGCTGATGACGACGCATCTCGCACCTGCGAATTTTGCACCCAGATTCAGCACCGCATCGCCAGGATGTGCAGGAAGGGTTGCACCTGACCATGGACATGGACACGGGCGTACGCCCCCTCGTCGCTTGCACGATGGACCATGACCTCTGCCTTGCCTAGTGGCTTTGTGCTAGCAAGCGCAGTCTCCACGATAACCTCGAGTCGAATCGCAAGACTCATGCGATAGTCCAGTATCGAGAGCACGCGCCACAACGACGAGTCATTGGGAGCACTAAACAAAACTATGGCGCCAACAACGGCTTGTTAACGGTACAATACTGGCAACAGCGGTGGAAGAAGGCTTTCGACAAAGTCGAGGACGGTTGGCACGCGGTGGCCCTCGGTTTGGCTCGGGATATAATAACGAACTCATCAGCAAAGTGTGGGTTTAGGATCTAGACGGCTGCACAACAATAATGTCTTATTTCACTTGGTGGCTAGAACGTTTCGTGCAGCGGAATGTCCTTGTAGACGAGCTGGAAGCGCACGACGACCGACTCGATCTCGTGGCGAAAGGCAGCGCAGCGCGCCGACGCCGTCCACGTCGACCAGTCGTCGCCGTCGGCTTTGACAATCGGCGACCGGACGACGGTGACTTGGATTTCGAGCTGCCCGAGGGCCGCGCGCGCTTGGAATCGGACGCAAATCGCATCGGTCGAGCCCCACGTGTAGATTTGAATCGTGAGCAGCTGGTCGTCGTGGAGCCACGCGCGGTAGTCGCCGTGGAGGTACCCGGCCACCATGGTCATGGACGCCTCGCCGTTCGGGAAGACGCGAAAGACGTGCGGGTGTCCGTCCAGCACCATTTCGCTCCACTGCGTCGGGTGCGCTTCGAGGTCCGACCGCATCTACGATCTCATAGAAATCGTCTCAAAGGCAAAGTTTGCAAGTTACGTGCAGCGACGTGACCGAGAGCACCCACTGGAACGCGTACGTCATGGTGATACTGCGCACGATCGTGATGACCGACGGGTCAAACGCACTCGGGTCCATCGAGAAGGCCGACGAGAGCGTCTCCTGGAAAACCCAATGGCCGTTGAGCAACGACGGCACCAGGTTCCGGACCGGCGGCGTCGCCACGGGCACGCCCTAGTCCCCTGCGTCAACCCTCACCCTACATATTGTCATGTACCATGTAGACTTCGCGCAGTTGCGCGACAAAGTTCTCAAAGCCCGTGATCGACGTCGTCGGCAGCGCGTTGTTGGTCGTGAGAGCACCGGTTTGGGACACGGCGTTGATGTGGGTCGCGAGGCCATCGAGGGTGAGGAACATGGGCTCAAGGAGGTGGTTGAAGTAGCGGTAGTGGAGCTGAAGCCACTCGAGGTACGCGTCCTGGAGCGCTTGCCGGTCGAGGAGCCGCGGTGCATTTGCTTGCATGAACTTGGATTGCTCAAACATCGTGTCCATCGAGACGCTGGCGAGGAAAAGGTCGAGGCAGACCGTCGTCAGTGCCTCAATAGACGACGACGGACCGACGTTCGCCGGCGGCGGCCGCATCCATCGCGGAAACTTTACCCGGTGCGAGCCCCAGCGGGCGCCGAGGGGCTGGAGCAAGCTCCTTGTGAGCTGGTCGGCGATGCGGTCGTACTTGCCGGCGAATGCGTGCGACGGCAGTCGGTGGAGAAACGACATGACCGTCCCGAGCTGCCTTTCCATGGCCATCGGGTCGACGGGTCGCGTCGCAAGCGCCATGCTCGGCCGCGGCAGAGTCGGCGGCGACCCGACACTGCTTCCGGACGACGGCGGTGGAGACGACGACACCTGGCGCGTGTTGAACTCGCCGTCGCACTCGCAACCGGTCGTGACGACGCCGCCGCGGTGCCTTTGACAGTGGTAGCAAGCGCGCCGGTACGACATGATGATGAAGGACGGCGAGAGCGCGACGCCGACGACATGGAGCGACTGTGGGCTCAGTCGGCGAAAAACATAGGCCTATAGAAGGTCTGTTGGTGACGCGAGTTCCGAGAGTGTGCACTTCGTACGACAACGCGGTGGGTGGCCGTGCGGTGGGCTTTGGTCGACGTGCCCATCCAGCCGTAGTGCCACCCGAGGAGGTTGTTGTGGTTGAACCGGTACGTCATTGTAGCCTAGTACGCCGTCGATGAACACCGACGCACCGCCGTAGTTGTCACCCTACCGCGTCCAACTGTCTCGAGTCGCTCGCGATCCAGTCGCCCTTGATGTTGGCTTGGCTGCGCGTGCTGTGGGCAATCGAAGCTTCGTCGACGACGTCGCCGACGGCCAGCACCCGGTCGGTCGACGGCTGAAACCGAAGGTACGCCATGTCGGCGTGGATGTCCAGCGTTGCGTTCGAGACGACGACGTCGAGCGACGTGGTGCAAAAGTTGGCAAACGTGTGTTTGGGGCAGCAGTGCGGAAAGCACCTATTCCGCTCTATCAATACCAGCGGCAAAGAAGAGAGACGCACCGGACGAGCTTGACGCTGCCGGCGCGGTGCGTGCGGAGGTACTTGTGCTCAAAGAGCGAGGCGCGATTCGCGCACTTGCAGTCGTCCATGCCAAAGGAGACCGCCCATGCTGATGTTGCAGTCGACATGGTCGTCGGTGAAATCGTAAGTGCAAACTCAACTTTATGTTGGCGCTTGTCCCAGCATCTGCTGCGCGCTCATTGGGTCGACCAGCGCGATCGGCTGGACCGACGCCTCTTCAAGAGTGTCCCGGCACCGCCACTCCCGCCGCCCGTCGCCAGGTACCTTGGTCGGTGCCTTTGTATGGAGCACCGAGGTGTCCTTCTGCACAGCGATGACAAAGCCGGCCTCGCGCGCCATCTTTACGCCGGGTCGGCATACGGTGTATGTCACCAAGCTCATATCAGACGCGCCATAGCGGATTACTTGTACCGAGTCCTCCCACTGCGCACGTCGCCAGACTCCATTGCTGTGGACTAGCCCTCAATCGCGTCCTGTGCGGCCAAGCATCGAGGTCCCTCGAGCTCCTCGCCTGCGATGGCGCTCAGCAGCCCAAGAGCTCTCAGTCGAAAGATTTCCTCACAGTCAACGCAAGTGGTCAGTCGAGTGCTCAGCAAAGTCGCCAGATAGTTCTGCTCGGCCTACGTGAACACGGAAAGGACACTTTACCGCAGCACGATTCCGTGGGACGCATGTCACGTGCGACGGCGGCGTGCAGCTTTGTCCGTGCGGACATTCAAGACTCGTCCATCGACTGCCATTTGCCCGCGTAGCTGGCAGTGTCGGCGTGATTCGAACCAATGCTTTGGCCGTCAGATGGCCAAGCCATGTGTGTCCAGTCGGACGTATCACGTCACATCGAACGGTTTCCGGTGCCGATGGCCGTGATAACGCCGAGGTGATGGGCCTTCGACGACGACGAGGATCGGCTGGATCACGCGGCGGCCAAGTTGCACGCAAGGCCAAGCGACTGTCCCACGTTGTCGACGCAAAACAACGTTGCTGCGAAGCCATTTACATGTGGGTTTCTCGCTGGGTGGTCTCGGGCGAGTCCGCCATACCTACAAGGCGCATTCGATCCAAGGGTTCTGACTGCCTTCTCTTCTAGAGACTAGAGCACGTGCTCGGCTTCAAGCCCAACGTCGTCGGAATAGCCACGATTGCAGGTGGTCGAGCGGCGTCCTTCACCAAGATTGCCCGATACACAGTGTTATGCAGACGCGGCAATCCACGAGACTCGATTTCAAACCCCATCTGTATCCAGTGTCAACATCCTGTTTGAACCAGTGTTTGTGGTTGAAACAGCGCAACCGATGACGTGGCGGCTTGGATATTGTGGCTTGGTTTCAGTATTGGCCTGGATCGTCGGGGAAGTTCCCTCGAATCTCGGACATCGCGTTCTATTTTCTTGCATACAAACATCCAGTGTCTTGAAAAATCGAACTGACGAAACACGACGATGCAGCAGCGGAAGCGGGCCGGGCCTCGCCAGCTCCTCGAGCTCGTCAAGATCACCCATGCTGTGCAGTCGCTGACGTCCAGCTACACGTACCTTCCGCGCCGGTACACGGTTCCGGCGGAGGCGCCGTGGCCGACGAGCCTGCGCGGCAAGACCGTCAACCTCACCACGTTCTGCACCGCGTACGCCCAGCACAAGCTGCCGCCGTCGATGCAGTCGGCGCTCGACGCGATGAACTTTGTCTACGACCTGCGCGACCTCAAGTGGGCGCAGCACCTCATGGCACTTCGCGCGTACAAGGCAATATCCGGCGATCTCGACGTCCCCGCTGACTTTGTAGTACCCTCCAACGACGCCGCGTGGCCACGCGACATATGGGGCCTCAAGCTCGGCCGCGTCCTCTCGAGCCTCCGCGCCAAGATCACCGAGCTGCCGGACGCGCGCCAGCGGCAGCTGCAGTCGATCGGGCTCTTGGCAACATACGACTCGTGGTACGATACCTTGCTGGCGCTGCAGGTCTACAAGAACCTCCATGGCCACATGCGGGTGCCCCGAACGTTCGAAGTGCCGGGAGACTCGCCCGAGTGGCCCGACGACCTCTGGCACATGAAGCTTGGCATGAAGGTCGCGTATCTCCGCGCGCGGGCCGAGAAGCTACCTCCCGCCAAGCGTGCGCAGCTCGACGACCTCGGGTTCCTCTGGTGCGGCGCGGTCGAGTGGGACCTTCTGCGTCAAGCGCTCGTGACGTACAAGGCGCTTCACGGGCACACGCGCATGCCAGCAAACTTTACGATACCGGCGTCCGACGCGCAATGGGCGCCCGAGCTGTGGCACCTGCCGCTCGGCGAGGAGGTGCACGCGCTGCAGACGTCCACGACCCTCTCATCGGACCAGGTTGCCGAGCTCGAGGCCCTCGGCGTCCTCGGCATCCTCCAGCCCAAGACAATCGACTGGCCCACCAAGCTCGCCGCGCTGACCATCTACCACGGCCTCCACGGCCACGCCAACGTGCCGCACCGCTTCAAGGTGCCCGACCGCAGCGCACTCTGGCCGCAGCGCTTTTGGCAGCTCAAGCTCGGGGCAGTCGTGCAAGGCCTGCGCCACAGCCCGCCGCCGAGCGCCGACAAGATGGACGCGCTCGCGAACCTCGGGTTCGCGTGGACCGTGAGTGCGTACTCGTGGGAGAACAAGCTCGTTGCGCTGCACAGCTTTGGTCGGCTGCACGGGCACCTCCGCGTGCCGGGCGGTTTTGTCGTACCGAGCGACAAGGCGTGGCCGACCTCGACGTGGACGCTCAAGCTCGGGCACATTGTCAGCGGCTTCCGGCGCAACCGACGCCGACTGACGCTCGCGATGCGCGCGCAGCTGGACGCGCTTGGGTTTCTCTGGCACGAAGCGCTGCATTGGACCACGTTCGTGGCCGCCGTCGCCGCCTTCCACGCGCTGCACGGCCACGCCAACGTGCCCTGCTCCTTTGTCGTCCCTGCCACCAAGATTTCATCCACCAAAAAGGACAGCAACAAGAGCGACGACGACGACGATGCGCTGTGGCCTGCCAGCGCTGCGGGCCTTCCGATCGGGCGGTCGCTGCGTCGACTGCGGGCGCTGGCACACGCTGGCTTCCTCGACGTGGCGAAAAAAGCGGCGCTGGAAGCGGTCGGTGTCCGGTGGCGCCACGAGGCGACGGCGACGGTTCCGATCCACGCCGCCCTGACCATCTACCACCGCATTCACGGCCACGTCCGCGTGCCACCGACGTTTCTTGTGCCGCCTGTCGACTCGGCGTGGCCTCAAACGCTGTGGCGCTTCCGCCTCGGCGCGTACGTTGAGCTGCTTCGGTGCGCCGAGGACGGAGTCGCGTCCAGTCTCATCGCGGAGCTGACGGCCTTGGGCGTGACGCACTGGAATAGCGCGGTGGACGCTCAGTGGAGTACCGTCTTTGCCGCGCTTTCGTTGGCCAAGAGTCAGGAAGGCCACTTGGATCTGCCATCGCGCCTCCTCTTGCCGGTCGAGTGCGACCTGTCGAGCGCGGCGTCGACGGTGTCGTTGGAGCCCGACACGGCGGGGATCGATGTCGGCGGTCTTGTTGCCCGGCTCCGCGCGCTTCGGTATCTCTTGCCTCGCGACCGCCGGCGCGAACTCGAGGCCCTCGGCTTTCAATGGGCATCGCCGGCCGCAGACGACGTTCTCCGCGTCTACCGCCAACTGCACGGTGACGTCGACGTGCCACCGTCGTACTGCGTCCCGACGCTCGACCCGCGCTGGCCCGTCGAGATGGCGGGCTACCCGTTGAGCTACAGGTTGCACCATGCCGTCGCCAGTTCCAGCCCACCAAACTCGACCTACGCGACTGAGCCGTCGTGGGCGCTCGAGGTCGGCGCGCTCCAAGTGTACATGCGTCAGCACCGGTCGCCCGACGTGCCGAGCGACTTTGTCGTACCGTGTGACGACCTGCGATGGCCGTCGGCGCTGTGGCGACTGCCACTCGGCGCCCTCGCCCTCACGTGGCATGCGTCCGAACCGTATCTCCCGTTTGCCCAGTGGCGCGACTTGACGGACGCCGGGTTTCCCTGGGCGCCGCTGGACGTCGACTGGGACGTCGCCTACGCCGCCTTGTCGACGTACGCGCGTCTCCACTCGACGCATTGGCGCGACGTACCGTGGACGCTGACTGTGCGGCGCGGCGACACGGCGTGGCCGAGCGAGACGTGGGGCTTCCGCGTCGGCTATTTCGTCGCCAAGCTGCGCGCCCACGACGTCGTCTTGCTCCCCACCGAGTGGGCGATCGTCGAAGCGCTCGGTGTGCTGTCGTAGTGTATTAGTATTTACAGGGTTAGTGTAATAAATAGGCCGACGAGGGTTAGGTCTCGCCCGCGTCAAAAACATGCTCGTTGAGCCACTTGAAGCGGTCGCGCGTCACACGCACGTGGCCAGCGCGCAAGCCGTCGACGCACGCGCCGAGGTCGACGCCCCAGAGGTCGGTCGGCCAAGCCGCAGATCCCGACGGTACCGTGTAGTGCGGCGGCACATTTACGTGGCCAAAGACGGCGCAATACGCTTGGAGCCCGCGGAACCAGCGAGCATCGATCTCGGGCATTTGCACGAAGCGCAGTCTCCCGAGGGGTAGGTTCCAGAGCGCGGTCGGCCAGCGCAGGTCGCCTTCCGGCACAGTAAACGTCGGCCCGAGGACGCGGTGACCGCAAAGTTGCTCGTAGACGTCATAGGCGGCAGCAACGTCATCGTCGGCCCACGCGTCGTCCGTCCAGCGAAAGCTGAGCGCTTGGAGGCGGTCGCACACGTCGCGTGGCACCGACGACCGGTCGGCGCGAAGAAGCGCGACTTGGCGCCCGAGGTCCATGCCACCGACGTCGCGCGGCCACTCGTCGCTGTGCGTCGGAATGAAGTACGACGACGGGACGTTCACGTGGCCATGACGCGCGGCGAAGGCGTCGATCGCGGCGAGGACCCGGTGCGCCGTCGCTCGCGGTTCGTAGTAGACACCGGCGTCGTGCAAAGCTGCGAGCAGCGCGAGGTCGTCGGCGGCGATGCGCGCTACGGCGTGGACCCAAAGGACGCCGAGCGGGAGGTACCAGAGGTCGTCCGGCCATGCTGCCGTCGCTGGCACGACAAAGCCAACTGGGATCTCGTACGACGCGTTGCAGAAAAGCCGGTGGTACGTGGCTGCACCAGCGAGCACGATCGAGGTCTCGTGCTCGAGGCTCGTGTTGAAGAGGAACCCGAGGCGCCGCAGCTCGTCGCGCCGCGCCGGTGGCAGCTCCACACTGCGCAAGAGGCTCGCAACGTGCCCGAGTTTGATGTCGTGGACGCTGTCCGGCCACGGCGCCGCATCGGGGATGACAAAGTCGTCGGGTACGAGGACGTGTCCGTGGAGTTGCTTGTACGTCGCGAGCGCCTGCATGTTGGTCTCCCATTGCGCAAGGAGCAGCTGGCTCGTGCGGACGCACCACACAAAGCCCAGGTCCTGGAGCTGCTGGCGTCGCGCTTCCGAAAGCGCGGCCTGGCCCTTGATGCGGATATTCGCCACAACCTTGCCAAGCTTGATCGTCCAGAGCGCTTGTGCCCACGCGCTGCCGTTCGATGGGACGTCAAACTCGAGCGGGACGCTCGAGTGGCCGTGCAGCTGGCGGTACGTGGCGAGCGCAGCAACCTTGAGGTCCCATGGCACCGCCGACGTCTTCCACGAGTAGCCGAGATCCGTGAGCGCGGCCTTTTGCTCGGGCGAGAGCGCGTCGGCGCGGTTGCGAAAGTTGGCGGCGACGGACCCGAGCTTCATGCCCCACGTGTCGGGTGGCCACACCGGGTCGTCGTCGGGCACGATGAACGAGTGCGGTACCTTGACGTGGCCGCGCAGCCGCTGGTAGGTCTGCAGCGCTAGCAGCTTGATCTCCCAGCTCTGGCGCCGGCGCTGGGCGACGACGACCACGGACGGCGCCGTCGCTCGGTCTCGCTTGCTGCGCATTCCGGTCCTGGAATCGACTCGTCCTCCGTAAGTGCGATCTCCATATTGCAATATTCATACGCGCACCGCGCCTTGCACCAATATATAAATATCCGATATGCAATATGGTCGCAATGACATGGACAATAATAGCAATAGGATACGATTTCCATTTGCAATAGTCCAGCTCAGCTATCGGCAAACGAGAAACCAAGTCGTTCGAGGAGCGTGGCGTCGGACCGCCCGAGCGCCACGCGCCCCGCGCGAATCTGCTGCAGGACGTCGCCGAGGGGGTAGCTCCAGAGCTCTTCGGGCCACTCCCACGCGTGCGCCGGAACGACAAAGGTCGCTGGTACATGCACATGCTTCTGGGTCGCCCTGTACGTCGACAGCGCCAGGAGGCAGAGGCTCCAGTCGACAACGACGTCGGGCAGCGCGGGCGTCAGTCGCTGCAGCGCGGCGCCAAGGCGCAGTCGACGCACGTCGGCGGGCCAGTTGTTGTCGTCCGGGATCACAAATATCGGGCTCACGTGCGAATGGCCAGTGCGACGTTCGTAGGCTGCAAGCCCTTCCTGCACGAGCTCGGCGGGCGGCCGGTGGACGCAGCGGCTCGTCGTCGCCGTCGACGCGTGCCAGTGGGCGCCAAGCGGAACGTTCCACGCTTCGTGGGGCCATTGAGCGTCGTTGGCTGGCACGACAAATGATCGGGGAATGTTCATGTGCCCGTAGCTGCGGTAGAACATGTGGCATGCCCGGAGAAGCGGTATCGACGGCGGCAGCGGCCGCAGTGCACGGGTCTCGTCCGGCTCAAAGAGCTCCACGGGGGTTTTGTCCGTCGTGGCTATATGATCGACATCCATACGAGCAGTGCCATCGGCATCCATACGAGCAGTGTCGTCCACGTCGATACTTCCCGAGTCGTCCATGTCGATGCCGCCAGCGTCGTCATCATCCATACCCCAAGTGTCGTTCTTAGACTGCGTTGGGCTCGGCAGTACTGGCTCGTCCGACACTGGCGAGCCGACCGAGGCGTCGTCCGGCGCAGCAAGACGGACGATGTTGAACCTCGGCGTATGAAGACGCAAGCGCAGTGGTGACACGGGACTCGGACTGTCGTTGCCATCGGGCGTCACATCTCGCGGCCGAGGTCGACCCGGCGGCGCCATTGGGAGCGGGGCACTCTTTCGTTTCCTTGACACGATGAGCGGCCTCTCGCTGCTGGATCCTGGCTGCTTGGGGTGACGGGTTCTTCGCGCCATCGCGGCGAGCGTTTTCAGAGGCGCAATCGGGGTCGTGATCGGTCGCGAAGGGCTCAGCGGACTCGGTAGCAGCCGCTCGTCGCTTCTCCGAGTCGACGAGGCAAAGCCGAGACTCGTGAGCGACTGCTGGACGTGCGGTACGAGGCTGGCAAAGTGGTCGCGCAAGACGCGGGCAAAGAAGCCGAGCGGCATCCCGAGGAGGCTGCGTACCCACTTGCCACCGACGCTCGGGACCGTATAGAGCAATGGCACGTCGCTGTGGCCAAATCGGCTTTGAAATTCGTCGAGCGCCGAGACGACCACGAACCAGTTGTAGCGAACGTGCTGCAGCGACGGCGGCGGCACGCCTGGAACGCCCAGCGAGGCGAGCAAGTGCGCGTGCACGGCCGTCATGCGGCGGAGATACACTCGCTGCTTGGCCAGCAGCGCCCCGAGCGCCAGCTGCCAGACACCTTCAGGCCACGGCGCATGCGCCGGGACCACATACGTCGGAGGGACAGCCGCATCCGCGTCGACGAGAAGCTTGTACTGCGCAAGACCGGCGTCGACGTCGCCAAAGTCGACGGCCGTCCACTCAAAGTGGCGTCCGTCCAGCTCTGCCTTGCGCGCCAAATGCATGTGCTCTTTGCACTGTCGAATCCACTGCACGACGAGTCCGAGCGGGAGGTGGTGCGTCTGCGGCGGCCACGGCGGCGCGTCCGGTACAACAAACGAGAGTGGGACGTGGAGATGCTGAAAGACCGCATCAAACGTCGAGAGCGCGTCGAGCTTGGCGGCCCAGCGCGTCGCCGGGTCGAACCCGAGACACTTGAGACGCTCCTGGTACCAGCGGGTCGCAAAGCCTTCGTGGACCTCGAGGACTGTCCAGTAGTAGCCGCACGGGTTGTCGCTGAGCGACGAGAGCGCAGTGTTCTCAGGCACGGGCGTCGGTGTCGCCTCTAATGCATCTTCGAGCGTCGGCCAGAGCTCGTGCGCCCAGAGGTCCCAGACAAACCCCAGCTCGTCGAGGGCGTCGATGCGCACGGCGTTCAAGTCTCGCTGGCGGCGGCGCAGCGTTAGCACCTGGTCGCCAAGCGGGTAGAGCGCAAGCCAAGGCTCAGTGCTGTCGAGCACATAGTCGTCGGGCACTAGAAGATGGCCAAACCGGCCGTGGTACTGCCGCAGCGCCGAGAGCCGCGCCTTCCACTCGCACTCGTCGTCGAAGTGCTCGATGGTCGCCGTCCAGACGTCGTCGGGTGGTCGCATCGTCGCATCGTCGGTCGTCGTAGGATCTAGTCCCAAGTCGTCGTCGTTGTCGTCGACCACATTTGTGGTGCGGTTGCGAAGCCATCGGAGCGCCTGTGCCGTCGCACGCGGTAGCAGCTGGAGGCGATCCGCCTCGACGAGCCGCTCGACCCAGTAGCCGAGGTGGAGGTCCCCGCACCTGTAGCCGGGTGGGACGTGCACGTGACCAGTGACGCCGACATAGTCTTCCAGCGCAGAGACAACTGCGCTCCATGCGGCGTCCGAGCAGAGGTCGATGTCGAGGTCGGCCAGCTGCCGCTTGCACGGCCGAGGCAACAGCGGCTCACGGACGCCAAGGGTCCATGCGATCTCACCGAGCTTCACGCCATGGCTCTCGATCGGCCACGTCATGTCGTCTCGCGGAATTACAAAATGCACGGGCACGGCGCTCGTGTCGAAGCGCTGCAGGTAGTCGCTGAGAAGGTCCAGCAGTGTGGTCCACAGTGGTACGCCGTCAAGGAGCCCGAGCGACCGGGCGTCATTCGCATCGTCCTCCAACAGCTCGTACGCGTGCACGGCAAAGGAAGGCAGCGCGTGCGCTAGCATGAGCCCTTCGTGCGCCCGGATCCACGGCCGGCTAAAGGGCGGCACGACAAAGTCGGTTGGGATCTCAAGCGACCCGTAGAGGTCCCGGTAGAGTCGCAGCGCGCCGAGGATGACGACGGCCGGTCGAGCGACCGCAGCTTCGCGCCGACCGCTGGTCGGTGGCGGTACGATGATGCAGCGGACGTGGCCGCGCTTGGACGTCCAGACAAACCCCATCGCGTCGAGGAGCCGGCGCTGCTGGAGCATTTCTGGCGACGCGCGGACCTGCGCAATGACAGCGCCGAGACGCAAGCCGTGGAGGTGCTCTGGCCAGAGCTCGGTCGACGGTACCATGTACGAGGCCGGGACGTTGCACGACCCAAACACGGCCCTGTACGTCGCAATCGCTTCGAGCGTAAAGTCGAACGGGACGTTGATCTCGAGTGGCTGCACCTTGATCTTGATCTCGTCCTTGGGTGGCGCCGAGATGCTGATCCGCCGACGCTGTCGCGGCCCAAGCTGCGACGCTGGCGTTTTTGCTCGGCGTTGACCGGGTGTGAAGTCGTCCTCGCCGCCTGAGATGCTGCTATCCCCCGAGCTCTCACTCTCAAAGCCGTAGATGACCGAGAGATCCATCGCCGGCAGCTCGCCGGGCTCCATTGTCTCCTCTGGCGAGTCATCAATGTACACGTACGGGTCGGCGCCGTCGACCTCGGACTCACTGCCATCGTCGTCGTCGCCGGGCTGCTCGACCATGGGGCGGGCGCGGACGATGGCGGGCGCGGCTGGAGAGTTCGGCGCGCTCTCTTCCGACGACGACTCGACGGACTCGCTCGAGGACTCTGCATGGATCGCACAGAGGTCGCGGAGGTCGTCCATCCGAGGCAATGCGGCCAACGAAAACCCAAATGCCAGGATCGCCGCCTGAAATAGCCACATTTAACCGCCACAATTAGCCACAAGTAGACACAATTAGCCACAATTAGCCACAATTAGGCATTGGACCCGACTTGACTGCATTTGAAATGACAATAATGCCCATGGCCAAGAGGATCACTCAGGTATCGCTGCGCGTCGGTCCGAGAGCTTCCTACTTCTAGTCGGTAGCGACAATTATGTATATCAAAATCTTTCCAACCAAAACTAGCGACGACGACGACTAAATCTAAATCTACGCCATCGATGCGTCCGACGCTGTGGGAGTCGTGGCGTCGGCGAGGCTGTACTGCGTAACTACCTGCAGCACCTCGACTTCGTGCTCGACAAGGTACTGCTGGCAGCGCTCTTCGACGACCATGGACGCCACGTCGACAGGCCCGGCGACAAACGACTGGCGCACCGACACATCGAGCGTCCGAGACGCGAGCGAAAGCGTCAGCAGCACCGCGTAGCAGACGCGGCTGCTGTCGCTGGGCCACCCATAGAGCTTGAGCGAGACCGTGTCGGCATCGAGGCGCATCGCCACGTAGTCGCCGTGCTGCAGCTGCGAAATCGGCGCCATTGACGACTCGCCGTTTGGGAAGACGCGAAAGACGCGGGGCACTTGGTCGAAGACAAACTCCGACCAGACCGTATCGAACGCGTGGAGGTCCGAGCGCACCTACGCTTCAGTGCTGAGGACGCACGATGAGTGCTCCGACTACCTGAAGGGCGGCGTCGGTCACGCGGAGCTGGAAGCTGTACCCCATTGTGATGCCCCGGAGCAGCGAGACCACGGAAGGGTCCAACTCTGGGTTCGAGTCCATGTACCGGTGCCCCACGACCTTGTCGAGGACCCAGTGCGCCGAGTACGTTGCGGGCGACGCCATCTGCGCGCGCAGCGATCCATCCGCCTGCGTCATTGTATCAACTTTGTATCAAGCACCCGAATCGTACCATGTAGACTTCGCGGAGCTGGGCGACATAGTAGTCGAAGCCGGCCGTGTTGGCGGTCTCGGGCGCGTCGAGCCCGTCGAGGTAGACGCGGGTCGAGTGGAGCTCGGGCACCGAGCTCGCCGCGTGCGCAATGTGGCCGGCCACGTGCCCGAGGTGCGTGCCCAGCGCGCCGAGGCGGGCGTTGAGAAGGTGGTAGTAGTTGTTCAGCCACGCCACGTACGACTGCGCGAGGTCGCCGCGCACGAAGAGGAAGCCCGTGCTCTGCGTAAACTGCTGCACGTTGTGCAAGAGCACGTCCGAGGACCCGAGCGTCGCGAGAAGCAAGTCCACCGCGCACGACTTGAGCGAAATCAGATCGTGCGCGACGGGCGACATGACCGGGCGCCGCGTCGGGATCATCGGGATCGCCATGGCCCGCTTCCGCGACGCCGAGAACCCGAGGCGGTCTCCGAGCGGCAAGATGAGGCTTTTCGCCAGCCGCGCCTCGACCGCGTGCAGTTGCGGCGCAAAAGCGTGTGCTGGCGGCAGCTGCAAGAGGCCAAAGAGGATGGCAAGCTGCCGCTCCATCGTGCTCGGGTCCAAAAGCGCGTGGGCGGGCGGCGCTGGTGGCCGCGCCGGCGTCGTCGACCGCATTGGCGACGACCCGATTGAGAGGCCTTGCATGACGTTGAACTCGCCTTCGCACTCGCAGAGCGCCGGCGTCGCGTTCGAAGCGCCGTCGGCGTCGCTCTCGCGGTGCTTCTGGCAGTGGTAGCACGCTCGACGGTACGACATGACGATGAAGGGCGGCGAGATCGTCACGGCGAGGACGACCAAAGACGCACCCGACTTTCGCAGTAGGTAGCCCTGTCCACAAGGCTTGAATGCACTAACACCAAGGGTTGGAGGATGTACCACGACTTGGTGGGTGCACGTTCGGTGGGCCTTGGTCGACGTCCCCATCCAGCCGTAGTGCCACCCAAGGTTGTTCTTGTGGTTGAAGCGATACGTCATGGTTTGTGTCGCCTACAGCGTTGCATCGTACCGACGGATCGCAGAGGTGCGGTACCTTGTTGTAGTATTGGTACTCGCTCGGGATCCACTCGGCCTTGTTGTCGTCGTACCGGCGGAGGTGCAGTAGCACGTCCTGCGCGTCCAGCTCGTCGCCAACCTTGTACACAAACTCGGACGTCGTCTGGAAGCGCACGACGGCAATGTCGTTCTCGACGTCGGGCGGCGCGTTTGTCGCGCGGAGGTCGATGGACGTCGCGCAAAAGTTGGCATACGAGTGCGACGGGCAGCAGTGTGGAAAACACCTACCATAGATGCTCGCGTCGCATCCGCCGCATTGGCCATTCATCGAGCACATACCGAATGAGCTACGCGACGCATGCCAGGGCGGCGACCATGAGTACTGGGACATGATGCATCGACGTACCTTGACACTGTTGGCGCGGTGGGTCCTAGCCGTCGCCGCCGGCGTGAGTGGCCCATCCCTTGGGTGCAATCGGTCTTACCGGAGGTACTTGAGGTCGAAGAGGGGTCGGTTGCAGCGGCAGTCCTCCTTCTCGAAGGCCAGCGCCGGCGCGTCCATCGTCGCTGATGCTGCAGGAACAATGAACTGTTCTCCGGGCGGCGCGGCCAATCCGGATACGCCGGATAAAGACGCATACAATTCCCCACAGTGGTGGTGTGGACCGTATAAAACTACGATTTTTTTAAAACGCTGTCGACCCCAAATTCATTGACGCCAGAGACTATTCCATACATATTCCAAGATGTACGGAGGAAATGATGTAAAAAAATACGTTGGGATCGCGAAAAATGACGGTCGAAAGTCGACCCTGCGACACGTGGGAGCCGGTATTTTAATGGAAGATATACAAACACCAAGTCATAAAATACTGTCAGACCGGACGGGCCATGCGGCGGCGGTCCCACTTTTGCATATGTCGCTGGCAACTTCAAGGCTGAAATATTATATTGCCGGTGACCGATATATATTGAGCCCAATGTATACCGTTCGAAAATAATTGCGTGTCTACAGTGCTGACCATCGAAGCGCGGCTGTCCATGCAGCGAAATGGGTACGTTTCATGCGATGGGATGTCGCTTCGAATATCGAATATTCACATACGAATATTACAGCGTGTTGTCGCTCCTCGCGACGAGCATATTGCAACCGCAGCGCGCTCTAGCATCCATATATTCAATATGGCAGCCGGTCGTTGATGCTGGGATGTGTCTTTGGCGCCCGCACTCGGCGCTTTGCCAGTGCAGCCGACGGTGGATGACGTCAGTAAATGGTGTAGGGTCTACTGCCGAAGAAGACTGGAATAATGCTTGTGGACCGAGGGCGAGTCATCTTCATCGCCACCCATCGCACGCGACATGCTGATGGGACATGGGCGGCTGCCGGCACCACCGCAGTCATCTCGTTCCTGGCGTTCGATTGGCCAGCTCGGGCTCGTGAGTCCCGGGACCTCTGTCGTCCTAGACTAGTCAATAATCTGACAATATTGCGAATATTGTGCGCATGTACAATGTTGCGAAGTCCCGAGAGCGACGCGCCGGGCGGCTGCGGCCATTGACGTCGTCGGCGTGTCCAACTCTGCGGCCGAATGACCAGTTTTCTGTCAAGTGATGATGACTAGCGAAGGTTCGCGAATTTCGCACGCATTTCCCACTTTATTTCGCACCGTGCTCCGAAATCACACGCTGTGTTTCCACTTCCTACACTCCTTCCAGGGACCCTACTCCTTCCTGCCCCTCCCACGGTCGATGACGAGAGTCGATTGACGCGAGCTGATGGACGCATACAAAGACCCTAGTCTCACCCAACACCAAGTCGTCCTTAACCAGCATGTACACTTCGACCAGGATCCTATTGCAAATGCCGTTTCAAACTCACGTCAGGCAATGTGGTCTCTCGACCCCTACCCCCAGACGGGGGTGAGCTAGAGAACAGCACAACTTGTCATCATGACGTGTTTATTACGACACGTTGTGGTCCGGCCGCGGCTCGTACACAACGTGATAGGACACGACGGGGGTTTCGCGGGCGGCGAACGCGTCGATGCGGGCGGCGGCCGTCGACGTCGAAATGTCCATCGGCTGCGTCAGCACCGCCCGCGACACGGCGACCGTCGCGTCGAGGGCCTCGTCGTCGGCGACGAGCGTCAACCGGACAATGTGCGCGGCGCGGTCGTCGCCCAGCGGCCAGCTAAACAGCTGCAACCGGATCGTATCGCCGTCGACGTCGCCGGCGTAGTCGCCGTGACTCAAGCCCGCGACTTGGCACAGCGACGACTCGCCGTGGGGCAGCACGCGAAAGACGTGGCCGACGCCGTCGAGTTCAAACACGGCCGGGATCGTCTCGTACACGGAGAGCGCCGAGTGCACCTAAAGCGTCCACACGTTTTGAACGGCGTTCGTACAAGTGGCAGTACCGAAAGCGTCGTCTCGTCGAGACGCGCGTCGAACGCAAAGCCGATCAAGGCAGCGCGGACCAGCGATAAGAGCGCCGGGTCGTCGACGCCGGGCGCATACGTGTGGGCGATCGTCTGCCGGTACGTCCAGTGCCGCGTAAACACCGACGTGGCCGGCCGTCGCGGCGTCGGTGCCGTCGCCTACATCGTCGGTCTACCGGTTGTTGTATTGCGTGGCGTACCAAAAAGACTTCGCGCAGCTGCGCGACAAAGTAGTCGAACCCGGGACTTGCTTGCGCGTCCATCTTGTGGAGCTGCGTGAGCTTGGTCTGTACCGGCCGCAGCTCGTCGACCTGCGACGAAAGCTGCACGATTCGCGCCACGAGCTGCGTCAAGTTCGTCTCCGAGTGCCGCCCCAAGTGCGAGACGACGACGCCGTGGATCTCGGCGAGCCACGACGCATAGGCTTCGTAGAGCTGGTCGCGGTTGAAGAGGACGGCCACGTACGAGCTAAAGAGGCGCGGGTTCACGTCCAGGAAAAAGTCGAGCACCGAGCTGAGGATCTCGAGGCATAAGATCTGGATGGGCTCCACTAGCGACGTCGGGCGGCGGGCGCCACTCGGCGCCATCAACGGCGGGTGCTCGGCCGTCGTCGCGCCAAAGCGCGCCAGGAGCGGTCGAAAGAGGCGACTTGTCACGACGCTTCGCACCCGCGCGTCCACCAAGAAGACGGACGCCGGAATCTCCTGCACGAAGAAGAGCAGAATCGCCAGTTGGCACTCGGCGAGCGAAATGCGCGGCGCCGACACGGTGCCGGACGCCATCGAGGCGACCGAGAGCGACGCCGACGGCAACGGCGTGTTCAGTGCGCTGCGCCTCGGCGCCGGTGTCTCGGGCAAAAGCCCTTCCGAGACGTTAAACTCACCCTCGCAGTGGCACGAGTCGCCGTCGCCGGACGCTGGCTTAGCTTCGGACGGCTTGTGCTTCTGGCAGAAAAAGCACGCGCGGCGGTACGACATGACAATGAACGGCGGCGACGGCTGCACCGCGAGGACGCGGAAGATCGACGCGGAGACAGGGCGCAAAATGTAGGCCTAGTATATATCACCTCGCTGCGTCCGCATCTGACTGGTTCGTACGACGAGGTAGTGGGTGCACGTTCGGTGGGCCTTGGTCGACGTCCCCATCCAGCCGTAGTGCCACCCGACGCTGTTGTTATGGTTAAACCGAAATGAGAGCTCTTGATTTTGCTGCAGATGGAATGATGAGCGCCACGGTAGCGTCCAGTCGTATCGTACCGCGTTGTACTGGCCCATGTGGCTCGGGATCCAGTCGCCCTTTGGGTTGGCAAGACTGCGCACGTCGTCGAGCACGGCGCGCTGCGCAATCTCGTGACCGGGCTGCAGCAGCGCGTCCGTCGTTATGTGGAAGCGCAGGAACGCCACGTCGTCCAGCGACTCGTGCGCGACGTTCGAGACGCGGATGCCGAGCGACGTCGTGCAAAAGTTGGTGAACGAGTGCTCGGGGCAGCAGTGCGGGAAGCATCTACGCCAACCTCAGCGCCACGAACCCGATGGATGGAGGTACCGAATGTACTAGTTACGCGCGGCGAAACGCAGGCCAAATGAGCTACGACGATTCTACAATGGCTAGAGTGCGTACCTTGACACTGCCCGCGCGGTGCGTCCTAGCCAAGTGTGAGCGGTCCGAAGCCGTCGCAAGCACCGTCGTACCGCAGGTACTTGAGGCTGAAGAGCGTCGGCGCGTTGCACGTGCAGTCGTCCTTCATGAACGAGATTGTCCACGCCATGATCGTCTGCCGAGGTGTGGTCCAAAGGCCAACTAACGTTACGGGGCCGGCGCCGCGTATCCGGATTTGATCCGGCTGCGAAAACTGTCCGCGGGCTCTTGGTTTCAGTATGCACCGCCACCTGTCCAATCTCGCCGTATCCGGTCAATTCCCATGTTAGAGTAGTGCACAGACAATCTGCGCGCATAGCCACAAAGCGCATAGATACGTATGGTCCAAATACCACTCAGCTACTTCGGTCGTGTACTGCACAAGGCAATTATTACCCGCCACCAACGGGCGCCGGTGGAACAAGTCGGCTGAGATTGGTCCGGTGGTTTGGTCGATCGTTCAACGCAGACACGCGACCAGCGAGGTGCGTCAGGCTGCTGAAGCGACGTATTACCCAGACCAAGCTTTGGCAGAACCGAGCGCAGGGGCATCTGGGCGGGCGTTCTGGAAACCTCATCTCCGCCTGACACCACTGCCCAGCGACCGACCACCTATTTTTGTGGACGGTGCCACTGGCGCGATTGGCTCTGTCCTCGGACTGACGCCTCTCAGCGCTGCGAGCTCGCCCCGCGGTACCCTAGAGCGTTCAGAGTCAGGTGCCAACGGCCACACATGGCGAGAAATATAGAATACCAAATACCGTTGACAGGGATCCGACACTTGGAAACAGCAAGAATCGCGCGATGCTCGCGAAGATGCATACCCTCTGGAAGCGCACTATCGACGCTGCAAGGCCGACGACGCATGCAGGCGAGGACAGTGGACGAGCTACTGCTGATCGCTGTCGTCGTGGAGTCTCAGAAGTTTGGAGCCTTCGTGGAAGTCGCTCGTCTTGTCGCAGCTCCGAGTCAGCGCCACTGCGACGCTGACCTAAGCACTGGTCTATCGATGCACATGGGACGTCCACGCAGCACGCTGTCTGCACGGCTGTCATTCGTGGGTAAGTCCATAAGGGTCCGGTTACGAGTCAGAAAAGACATCTCGGGTCGGCCGATATCTCTACGGTCAGATGGCTCGTCAGATAATTGGTAGACACAATGTAGCGAGTAAAAGTAGCAGCCGTTTGAATTTCGTTGTGCAGGCTCTAGACAAGTAAGTACTCTAGCCGGGTACGAAGGTTAGGCTTCAAGTGCAGATCAACGAGTCGTGGAGGACGTTGATTGCATCGGTCGAGTGTTTTAGGTAGAAGCTGCCGGTGATCCTTGTTGTCCATGCTACGGAATGGCAGGCTCGACGATCTGTGCGATTACGGCCACGACCCATTGGACCCTAGCCCTGCGAACCACTAACACAAACATAGCAACATTAAGCAGTCGCAAGATTCTGGAGCATGCTGACAACTCGCCAACTCACGAAACCAAAGAATGCGAGATACCTCGGTCCAGAGTGCCTTACGGAGAAGCTCTCATCGTGCAAAATGGAAGCGCTATTGATGTCACGGCATCGTTCATGGCTCCATGTGTCGCGATGTCCGACTGCACCTTCTTTCAAAACAAGAAGCTGCCCCAGAAAATGCTCCGCTTCATTTGTGCGAACACTCAGAGCCTTTGATCGATAGGAGAGATAGGCCATTTGGAGATCTTGCGCTTCAATGCGTCAACCTGTGCGCATCGAATGAGTGTAGCAACATTCAAATGGGACGCGTGGCGTCCTCAAACAATAAGATCTGATTGGTACTAGATCATAGACAACGTTGTCGCTACAACTAGCAGTGTCATGGGCAGCACGATAGCCAATGGATCAGCCAGCCGCGACGTGCGAGGCCTGCGGTGTAGTGGCTACGGACGACTAGGTAAACGTAGACGATCGGCGTCCACCGAAAGAGTCACACGGCAAAACACCTCCAAGAGACGGTTGGATGCCATCGACACGTCGCAGTGCTCAAGATCAAGCTTGGTTCCTTGGCTGCTGGGCGCTCGTTGTCTTCCTGCGCCCTTGACAACGTTGACGAGGCGCAGCGGTTTCGACACCCAGCAAAAGGCTGGCGTTTCGGATCGAAATCCCAACGCCCAACGTCATCGCTTCGTGGTGCACTCGCGTGGATCAAGCGCATGGACTATGTACGATGCATTGAGCTACGACACGCAAAGGTGCGGAAATAGTGTGGCGCATCGAGTGCTGGTTGCGGGCGACGCACTGACGGACTACATTTTGGCCGTTGTATGGATGCTTGGCCGTTTTGATTAGACAACATATCCGGATAATTTACGCAATTGCACTAAATGAGTATACCTGGCGTGCAACTGCAGGCGCGGGTTTGTGGCGGTGTCGATGCAAGACGGTGGTAGCTGCTACAGATCTCGTCAACTCGCCGCCGCGGCGGCGGCTGCCTTCCTGTACCAGATACCAGTACGGTTTTGGAAGCCAATAATGACGTGATTGGCGCTGGTGCAAGGTTACGGACATTATGTCGATGCTATTTTTTGATATCTTTGGGCTTCGCTTGCACGGGTAGTCCTCCCAGTCTTGTGTACTGTAGCTGCTGTCAACCGACTGGTTCTCCTATGGCGATCACCAAGTGTCTATTGAAAGGAGAGGCGAGAAGAAGGACTGGGAATATATACACAGATGCATGAGGACGAATTGTTCGCAGAGAGGAATGCAGCAGCGCAAGCAAGCAACCCCCAAATGCTCTGTCCGCTCTGTCGAAAGCTCCAACTTGTGCTCGTTGCTGAAGTGAGTTGTATTTAGTTTAGATATAATTTACACTGAACTCGTTTGGGGTGGACTTTCGACTTCGAGCGTATTGTGCTAGACGGCCCAACTTGTGCTGTAGTACAGTTTATGTTTTCAAGGATCTACTTCTTGACGCGCATCTGGAAGGTCCAACGTCGTCGTTGAGCGGACGTGGAAGTGAGTTCCTTGGGCGACTACGTACTGTTCCGTGTTGCAGTTGGCGTCTGCTTAGACAGCGGCTCGATGGCGAAGGGTTCATTTGGGCTGGCGAGGACTGGTGATCACCAGCCCTCACCAGCCCAAATTAGACCCTTCGGGTGATCACGACCGACGCGCGCTGATGGCGAACCCATTGTGTACCCGACGGTGTGTGGTGATCCCAACTCGCGAGACAACGCAAGACTGAGGACCGACCTGACGCGTTGACGTTCACAGCATTACCGATGCATGTCGACACTCATTCGCAGGAGGTCGTAGAGTCTTCGCGGCGCTTCCTTTTCTAGTCGTCGCTTGCCAGTTGGGTGCTGATGGCTTCGTCGTCCGCCGGACGCAAGGACCTCTCAGAGCTTCCCGACGTCTCTCGAGCATGAGCGTAACCTGCAGCGCTGTTTAACACAACGTCACGTCGCATCGCATTCATCACAAGTAGAGTTGAATCAACGCTCCAAGGTTGAGGCATCGCGCCGCCAAGGCCACACCTTTGACAGCGGAATCCCAAAACAAATTGAACCATTGCGGGTCGTCAGGTACGAGCAGTCGATTTGTTTTCTGGAAACCGTGGTCGTGTTTGGCAGCGAGTGGCTGTCGCCGCTTCAACTGGCGCAGCTGCCCAAGGTGCGAGAATGATTCTGACCCCTCGGACCAAGGCAACTGCAGCTGTTGCACTGCCTACTCTCGTGGTCGTCCACATCGTTAGCTGTTGCCTCTGTATGCAAGCAGCCGCTGGGCCCACTTTCTCTCATGTCGTGGCGTGTGAGACGACAAGCCTTGCTTCCTCGATGCTGGATACAGGGATGCTGTAAGATAGCAGACTGGCAGCAGCACCGTCGCCAACAAGGAACGCCAGCCGCGTGATAGGAACATGGCCGATGGCGCAGGGTGACCAACGCATCGCAGCGGTGTCGAGTGTGCAGTTGCCGCTTCAACCATCTCCCGCCCTGCGATGATGTGGACATGCAACCATCGTGTCATCCGGGACGACATGTGTTATACCTGTTTAACGCACGCATTAGGATTGGTGCCCGCCACACTTTGGCGCGTGTCCACTGTTATAACACTCAGCGTACCCACGTGGGGTGTATCCGGAAGATTCGGTCGGCGCTGGGCATTCGCAAATTCGCCAGCATGACCACGTACGGCTCGACGGGCAGCGACAGCCTCATGAAGCAGGCGCGCAAGGCGCACACGGTCCTCGACGTCGACGCCTCCCGCGCCGTGCACCTCGCCAAGGCCGGCCACGCCAGCGAGGCCCACCTCGACAACGGCGGCCACATCAAGAGCGCGGTCTTCGGCGGCCTCGACGGTATCATCACGACCTTCGCGACCGTGACGTCGGTCGCTGGCTCGGGCCTTCCGCACGCCGTCATCTTGATCCTCGGTCTTGCGCACCTCGTCGCCGATGGCCTCTCGATGGGCAT
>NW_008246079.1:78625-79530 GCF_000281045.1 Saprolegnia diclina VS20 | reverse complement strand
CGTTGGCCAAAAGTGGTTCCTCTCGGGTATGTACATGGCCATCAACGGCACCGTCGCCGCCGGCATGGGCTGGGTCATCGGCTACCTCCTCGCACTCACGGGCATCCAGGACGTCGCCCTCGGCTAAACTTGCTTCCTACATTGGTTCGTTTAACGCATTTTCAATACCATTTAAACGCAACCAACGCTACATGTCCCGTAGCGTCTGCGCAGCCACCGTCGCGTGTGCCATCCATTGCGGCGCCGCCCGCGATCTTGTCGGCGTCGCACGGCTTTCGAAAGTAGCCAGCGCGTTAAACTCTAGAACCGCATATTTAAATGTGGCATCCGCCGCCTTCCGCCAACGTGTCTCGGACAGCGACACCTGCGGTCCTCGCCACAGTAACGTTAGCAAGCAATACAGTGCACGCTGGGTGGTACCCATGCTGACGAGCTGGTGCGGGTGCAACGGCTGCAGAAGCCCTGGATGCATGGCGTTTTGGACTTTATGCCGAAATTAATATGCCGAATTTAGTGTCGTTTGCCCTTTGCTTCAACTTGAACTTTAGGCATAAAAACAGGTTTTTCTTCAAACCTGCCGCGCACCGCCGGATACGGCGGGGACATCCGGAGGAAGAAGATCGCAATTCATTTCCCTTTTGTCCCGCGATGCTCAATAAGAAACCAGTGCCCACGTACGGCGCAACGACGTCCGGCGCTGCGCTCATCAAGCAGGCCCAGCACGCGCACCAGGCTCTTGACGTCGACGCCTCCCGCGCCGTGCACCTCGCCAAGGCCGGTCACGCCAGCGAAGCCCACTTGGACGGCGGTGGCCACATCAAAAGCGCCGTCTACGGTGGTCTCGACGGTATCATCACGACCTTTGCCACCGTGACGTCGGTCGCTGGCTCGGGCCTTCCGCACGC
>NW_008246079.1:3734-78025 GCF_000281045.1 Saprolegnia diclina VS20 | reverse complement strand
TACGTTGGCCAAAAGTGGTTCCTCTCGGGTATGTACATGGCCATCAACGGCACCGTCGCCGCCGGCATGGGCTGGGTCATCGGCTACCTCCTCGCGCTCACCGGCGTCCAGTTTCTCACATTTGGCTAAGATCGAATCCAGCTCTTGTATATCGCAGGCGTCATCGCCGACACTCTGTCTTTTTTGTCGCCAGACCAACACAGCAGCTGGAGCACGCGGCGATGGTTCTTAGAGCCATATGGTGTCTATAGCAGCGGTGTCCAGCCCGCCATCGCGTACAGCAGCACCTTCATGTCGACGTGCATGATCGTCGCCATGCAAAAGAGCACGAGCACGACGAGCGCCAGCGTCGTGAGCAGCAGCACGGTCGGCGTGAACGGCCGGAGCGACGCCGTGACAAGGCCCGTCGTCGAGAGGAGCGACGCGGGGTCTTCCAGCAGTGCTTGGTGCAGCGACTGCTCCATGTGTACGAGCTTAAAGTGATGCAGCCAGCCGTTGTGGCAGCTCACGCTCAGGACGCGGCCGTCGCAGGTCCAGTTGAGGTCGTCAAACTGCGTCGCGTCGCGGTCAAGGTCCTCGACCGCGATTTCCTACCGCCAAGCACGTGGTATGTATCTGGATCGGGAAAGGCGGTACCTTCCAGTCGGCCATGCGCACGACCTTGATGCACGTGTCGCCACAGGTCGCGACCATGCCGTTGGTCTCGTTGTAGCAAATCGCGTGCAGATGGTCGTCGTGAAACTTGGCGCAGTACTGCTCTTGCCCAATCTCATTGAGGTCTAGTCGATCGTGCGTGAGATGCGAAGAGAAGAGCGTCGTGTACGGGTCGAGATGATGACGACGTAGCCCGACGAGAAGCCGGCGATGATGTAGCCATTGCCAAACCACTTGTAGTTGACGATGCGGCCGTACCGCGCCTGGAACGCGAGCTCGAGCGCGTTGTCCTTCTCGAGCAAATCGTAGAGCAAGATGGTCTGCCCGCCCATGTTGACGCTCAGTATGTGCTTGACGTGGCCGCGGCCGCCAAACTGGATCGAGATTGGCGGCGCCTTGATCTTGACCTGGTCCAGCGTCGCGCCGTCCTTGTCGCAGATCGTGATCTGGCGGTCCTCGGACCCAAAGGCAAACTCGCGCTGGCTGTTCCAGTCGCCGCACAAAATCTTGCGCTTGTGCTTGCTCGCCGCGGCGCGGAGACCGCTGATCGCGTCGTACAAGAAGACGTGGCCGCGGCTCGTGCCGATCGCGAGCAGCGGCTCGTCCGGCTCGTGCGCCGACTCGGCCTGGCTCGTCGGCGCGAGCTTGTTCCACTTGAGCAGCGTGATCTCCTTGACGCCAACATCGACGGTCGCTGTTGTCTGCGTCGCCGCCGCCCAGAGCAGCACGGACGTCGCGTTGGCCTGCGCGATGGCGAGCACGAGGCTCGCGGCCTTGGCGTCGCGCGACGGCTGGCTCCACTCGAGGTGCGTGCACATGGACGGCGACGGCGGCACGACCTGGTCGACGAGTTCGCCCAGCCGGTTGAAGATGTGAACGACGCGCGACGTGCCGGTCGACGCGAGAAAGCTTCCGGACGGGTCCCACGCGTACTTGACCGGGCCGACGCCATGGTGGCGCTGGTCGACGCTGAAGAACACGTGCATGGCAGGGTAATTTCGGCACACGCCGCTCCAACTCGAGGCAATACTTTTTATTTTCGGCATTGTGTGCCATTAGTAGTGCTTTATGCTGGGCCATGCAAGACCTTAGCAGTGCGACGCGATGAGCGCTTTGCGACGTGGAGCGCTGCTGTCCATGTCCGAGGCTCTGCGAGAAGTGTGTTGCTCGGATCAGGAACGCTGGTCGACGCAAAGTTGCGTGGTGTTGGCCAACGCCAATTTTACCACAAATAAAGACACGTGGCAGCCCAGGTGATCATGCCATGTTGCACTTTGCAGTTCCAGACTCGAGTAATCGCAGCTAGCATTATTATTCGCGCTCGTATATGTATCTAGTCTACTAGTGAGTTTAGACCAGTGCGCGCTCAGTCAGGAGCAGGGTGACCTCGTACAGCGCAATATCTCGCCGTTGGCCACCACGACAGAACGTCCGAGAACCTTTCGGGCGACGAGCGCAATGACCACGCAGTGTGCGCTGCACACCACTCAGCAGCGCAAGGCAAGTGTTCATACTAGTAGTACATGGTCTGGCCATAGAAAGGGCGCACCAGAGGGGTGCAAAAGGGAGAGCGGTCTCGATGGCGAGATTCGCGCGGCTGGGATTCCTTCGCCACGCGTCCGTGGGCATCTCTGGGTGGACGCCGCCGTGCGCTGCGTGGGGATCGGTGGTAGCACTGGGGAATCACCTGGCCATAGAAAACGAAACGTGGCGTGCGACAGACGCGAGCTCGGTGCCATCTGGTGGGCTAAGGTGGCATACATGTATTGTCTTCAGGATGCTGAGACTGGCCACGTCCGGCGCCTCCGTTACGCTTGCGAGAGCGGTCGCCACGTGGGCGTGCAGCTCCCCACGCCCCGCGGGCCCGTTGACGTCTTTCATTTTCCATCTTGCTTTGCAGTGCCAACTACTAGCAGCAGCATGGTGGCAGCCACAGCGACGTTCGAGCTCGAGGAGCGCGTCTCGTACATCCGGTCGGTCAACGCGGCGTCGGACGCCGACAACTTTAAGGAGCTCCAGTCCCCGACCAAGTCCCCGGGCGAGCTCGAAGACGGCGCGATCGTCCAAGGCGGCGCGCTCGACCTCTTCTCCCGCGAAGCCTTTGGCCTCTTTGCGCAGTACGGTGCGATCGGCGTTATCTACAGTCTCATCCCATCGCTCGCGTACCCGATCTTCAACAACTACCTCAACATGGAAGGGTACCAAACCTCGTCCTACGGCGTCCTCGTCACCGTCGGCTGGTCGTTCAAGGTCTTCTTTGGCATGCTCTCGGACTGCTTCCCCATCTTTGGCTACCGCCGCAAGAGCTGGATGCTCATCGGGTGGGCCATCACGGCCATTTGTCTCGCCGTCATGTCCTTCGCGTCGCTCGGCAACCCGTACTGCGACGCGCGCCGCACCGACAAGTGCAGTCTTCCGCTGGCCAACTTGACCCAAGCCGAGATCGACGCGTTCATTGACCTTGACGCGCCGGGCCGCGGCACGCTCTTCATCGTCATGTCGATGCTCGTCTCGTTTGGGTACGTCGTTGCCGACTGCTCGGCCGACGCGATGGTCGTCGAGTACGCCCAGCGCGAGCCGCTTGCGATCCGCGGGCGCGTCCAGACGGCGATCTATACGGTGCGCACGCTCACGGGCGTCCTCGCGTCGCTTGTGCTGTCGTTCTTGCTCAACGGCCCCGAGTACGGCGGCTCGTTTGACTGGGCCGTCGGCCCGAACGTCCCGTACGTTATCTGCCTCGTGCCCTGCGTCCTCGTCGTGCTCTCGACCATCTTTATCCTCGAAGAGCCCAAGGGCGAGCCGCTCGGCTTCAAAGCCTGGGTCGCGCAGTTCTGGGACCTCCTCCAGAAGCGCATCATGTGGCAAGTGTGCGCCTACCGCTTCCTCGACGCGACGTTCCAGGGCATCTCGGCCACACCCGGCAACCCGATCGCCAACCACTGGGCCAAGGTCGAGCCGCTCAACAGCTCGCTCTCGGACGTCGTTGGCAGCTTGATCTACACGGGCATCCTTGTCTCGGTCGGCAAGTGGGGTCTCCACTGGAACTGGCGCTGGACGATCGCGCTCGGCACCTTTGGCGTCATCGCCGTCGACGGCTTTGTGACGTTCATGACCATCTGGGACGGGTATCGCAACCAGTGGTTCTTCACGGGCGTCGCGCTCGCCGACAACGTGCCGGGCGGCATCCGCTTCATCATCTCGACGTACTTTGCGGTCGAGATCGCCGACATTGGCAACGAAGGCGCGACGTACGGTCTCGTGACGACGGTCAACAACCTCGCGTCGCCCGTCTCGGCCTTCATCTACAAGTACATCGACTCGTACTTTGACGTCTCGCAAAAGGACATCCTCCGCGACGACACGCATGTGCGCTGGGAAGTGACCTACTGCTACTTCATCTCGTACGGCTGCAAGCTCGGGTCGCTCCTCTGGCTCTTCATGCTCCCGCCGCAGAAGGCGCAGATGCAGTTGCTCAAGAAGCGCGGCGGCAAGAGCAAGGTCGCCGGCGTCGCTCTCATCGTCATCTTTCTCGGCGCGCTCTCGTTCTCGCTCACGAGCAACATCATGTCCATCTACCCGTCGACCAAGTGCTACCGCATCGCCGGCGGCAAGGGCACGGTCAACGGCACGTGCCCCAAGTAGATTTGTATATCTTTTACCTATGTAAATCCAATTGTCTTGTGTTCTATACTTTGGCGGGTTAGGGTCTCCCGACGCCGTTTCAGCGTATGCACCGGCTGCAACTCGTAGCAGTCGGCTCTTCTGTGACCTGGCGATGGCGGGCGACGAAACTAAAGGCCCGTGTGTCGTGAATGGGCTCGTCCCAATCGCGGCACCGTTACGACCGGAACGCGGGGGCTGCTGGAACTGAGCACCTTGAGGCTGGTCCCAACCAAGGGTATACTATACCCATGTTTCAACGTAGCACGCGCCGGCAGTTCTGCCTGCAGACGGAGCAGCAGCAAGTGCACGTTCCTCGGCTGCAGCAAACAACGCCGTGCGTACCAACACCCGTGTACCGGAGCGTGTAACAAGGAGCAATAAGATGTCGTCTTATTGAGTGCATGCAGAGGTATCCAAAAAAATACCCCGGGGCGCGCCTGGGTAGACATCGGATTTCAGCCATGGCTCCGCTGCTTCGTAATTTGCTTTTGCTGCGATTCCGTTCCAGTGTACAACAAACTCTGTAAGCTTATCGTCTTCCGAGTCAAAATGAAAGTGACAAACACTCCCAACCCGCAAAAACCCATATATCAGTTGCGAGTTGATGGTCATGGCGAGCGAGGTTGCTGCTGTGATCCCCGAGTCGGCCATCGCGTTTGACGAGAAGCAGAGCGGCGCGGGCTTCTATGGTACGAAGCGCGTCTTCGTCAAGCGGCACGACCATGCTTCGGTCGAAGCGCTGCAGTTGACGGCGTTCGCGCCGACTCGACCGCCTTTCCAACTCTCGTTGGGGTCCTGTCGTCGCCACCAGGTATCGTCTGCGAGTACATGGGCCTTGGCGATCTCGAGAGCTATCTGCACGCGCTGCAGCACCCGTCGTCGCTCTTGTGGCCGGCCCAAGCCCACATTGCATGGAGCGTGGCGACGGCCGTGTCGTATCTCCACAACTATGGTCTCGCGCACAATCGGCTTTGCCCCAAGCACATTCTTCTCAGCGCCAACTTTGACGTCAAGCTCTGTGGCCTCAGCGGCGTCGATGCCGAGGACGACGACGACGACGAAGACGTCCGCGGCCTCGGACGTGTGCTTCATGCCATGCGGACGCGCGCCACGGCGCTGGCGGCCACCAACTGTTTGTTCCATGTACCGCCTACGCCGACGTGGCTGCTGACGCTGGCGACCGCATGCGTCAACGGTCGCATGTCCATCGCAGACGTCGTGGACGTACTCGAACGCCACGGCGCCAACGACGGCGTCGTGTACGAAAATCAGCACCACCAACGGACTTTGAGGATCACCAAGTGCTCACGCGCTTTGTTGCCAGCGCCGACAATGGCTGCAAGCGTCGCCCCGTTCACGCCGCGGGCGTCGCTCCTCGAGCCGTCCACATCGCTCGACGACCTTCTGTCGCACTATCGCGTAGCGACCCTCGACGCCGGGTTGCTCACTTGCGGCATGGACGTCGACGGCACCGACGGCGATGTCGTGCTTCGGCGGGGAACCTACGATGGCCACTCCGTCGCCGTCCACCAGGCGCGTCAGCAAGGTGCGCTCGGTCACCGAGACTTATTGGACCACGTGGCCCGTCTCCTCGCGTAGGTTTGCGTACCTCCTGTTTGTCGCGCTGACAGAACTCGTAGGGTCCAGTGCGATACGTACATGCCGCGCGTGCTCGGTGTCTGCTACGTACCCCAGACGTCGCTGCTTGGATGTGAGCCGCCGCCGCCCGTGCCATGTCTCGTCGTTGATCGACGAGGTCTGCGCAGCCTCCGTGACGTCCTCGCCGAGTGCCCGCCGTACGCCGGGCCGTTCTACTGGCGCCTCAAGCTTTGGTGTGCCCACAACATTATCGCGTGTCTGGCGCATCTCCACGCGCTCGGCGTCTGCCACATGAACTTGACCTCGCACAACGTCTTGGTCGACGGCACCTTTCGCCCGCGTCTCACCAACGTCGGCGTTGCGCTCACAACGCGCCTCCGCGAGTGTGTCACCCTCGGCACGGGCGCGTCGCGGTGGTACCCCCCCGAGGTCTTTCTCGCAAACGCGCAACCGACGTCGGCCATGGACGTCTTTGCCTTTGGGACGCTTTTGTATGAGCTCGAGACGCACAAACAGCCGCACGAGTCGATCGTGACGGACCACGCGCTCGCGACGATTATCTCTGGCGGCACCAATGTGCACGTCAGCGCCGACTGCCCGAGCGGCCTCGCCCAGCTCGCAGCCGACTGCATGCGACAAGATCCGACGACGCGTCCGTCACCAGCTTCCATTGTGCGCCGGCTGTACGACCTCCTCCACCCGAGCAGCACGCTCGATATGCCTGGTAGTCATGGTGGTTTGCGGACAAGTCACATTACCGTACTAGGACCGGCGTCCGTCGTTGCCGTCGACTCGGTGGCGCTGCAGTTTGAGAGCATTGTCGAGATCGACGACTACATGGAGACGTTCCGATGTCGCCTGTCGTCCGAGCTCGTCTGGATCAAGCGTCCGACGACACAGTCGACCAAAGGCATCGACGTCGACACGCGAGCTCGCTTCTTTGACGAAGTGAGTCTCTTGCTCCGGTACGCACCAAGGCCGCCCGCCACGTGGCTCATCATCCCAACTCTAGGCTTCAGAGCGTGCAGTCGCCGCACATAGTCAAGCTCATTGGCGTGGCCAACATGGCAGCGTTCGCTCCGGCGATGGTCATCGAGTACCCTCCGCTCGGTAGCTTGCGCGAGTTCGTCCTTCAACACACGCTGTCGGTCGTCGACAAACTCTACTTGCTTCTCGGCGTAGCCCAGGGCCTTGACGATCTGCACCGGCGCGGTTGGATCCACGGCGACGTGTGTTCGGAGAGCGTCTTCTTGGGCGCCCACCGCCAGCCCAAGCTCGGGCGTCTCGGTGCTGCCCGGCACGTACGCGAGTCGAGTAGCTTCCGGCACTTGTCCCGCAGCGCCCAGCTGTACGCTGCTCCCGAAGTTCTATCGGCGCAAGCGTACTCCAAGGCATCCGACATCTACGCGTTTGGAGTGCTCATGTGCGAGGTCGACACCGCCACGACACCGCTGGAGGCCGACACGACGGGCACTAGCATTTACCCGGTGCTCTACCGCGTTAAGCAAGGTACGCTGACACCGCGGCCGTCCCCCGGTTGCACTCCGATGTTCCGCGCGCTTGCCAACCACTGCATGACGCTCGATCAGAGCAAGCGCCCCACGACCGAGAAAATCGTCGCTGCTCTTCAGCGCCAAATTATGGCGTGCGCCGAGCGTCCGACGGAGAAGCTCTTGGCGCGTTGCACGCACGAGGCGACTTCGGACGACGTTGCCGCAGCCGGATGTAGGCGGACGCGACTTGGACTCGACCCTTACGCTTGCGTAGTGCCCTCGGCCGATCACGGCCAATTGGTTGTATCGAGAGACATGCTCCTCGGCACCGGCAGCTACGCTGTCGTCGTGCGCTGTAGCTTCAAGGACGAGCCGTGTGCGCTCAAGCAGCTGCTTCCAGGCGTCGCGAGCGACCGGCACAACCGCACCAAGTTTCTGCGTGAAATGCGACTGCTCGCGAGGTACGCTCGCCCTTCGGAGCTCGGACGCTGATGCGTCGTAGCTTGCAATCGCCGAGGGTGGTTTCGTTCCGGGGCACACGCCACGTGACCTCCGCGCAACCGAGCTTTGTCATGGAGCTCGTGGCGCCGGGCGAGAACCTGCGCGATTGGTTGCAGCGCTCCCCGGCGCCGTCGTGGCGCCAGCGGTGTCGCATTGCACTTGGTCTAATCGAGGCCATTGCGTATCTGCACATCGAGAGAAGCATGGTGCACCTCGACATCAAGTCCCACAACATCATGGTGCTTGAGGATGGCCGCGTCAAGCTGGTGGACTTTGGCGAGGCACGGACGCTCGCTGAGGCCACGCCCGAGACGGTCATGGGCGCCGGCACTATTCAGTGGATGGCACCCGAGCTCCACTATAGCCGCGGCGACATTGGCGCGTTGACCAAAGCCGACATCTACTCGTTCGGCGTTGTGCTCTCGGAGCTCGACACGCTCCAAGTACCGTTCAGCGACCGCCAATTTGCGAGCGCCTATGCGCTTTGGCACGCGGTGGCTCGAGATAATGCCCGCCCGCAGATGAGTGCGTCGAGCCCTGCGTGGTTCCTCGCGCTCGCCAAGCGCTGCATGGACAGAGACCCGGGGTGCCGCCCCGACGCGGCGTCTATCCGCACCGCTCTCACCAGGCGCGTGATTGCCGATACGACCGAGGACCACTTGTGCGCGTAGCTGTGACTAGACTCATCACACATACAGTAGTAAGAGAGTCGATGGCCTGTACAACTGCAACGTCCTTTCTACATTCGCTGTTCTGACATAAGAACACCAGTCGTAACGAGGTGGTTGGCAGTTTATAGCTAATACTAGTGCTGGTGTAGATTATCGACTACGCGTACGCGGACGAGATGGATGGAGATGGATGGAGATTATACACTTTGGCCGAGCTCCACCGCGTGCTGGTGCGCTGCAAGGGCCGACGCCGCCGAGTCCGGCCGCTAAAGTTGCGTGGGTTTAGCCTCGTGCCCGCGCCAACCGCGCTGTTCCACGCACGTTCGCCGCGGTTTGGTTGAACCGTGAATTGTATGTCGTGCATTTACCTTGCCATTTGTATAAGGAATTGAAAATAGTAATTAAATAGACGAGTTTGCACTTGGTCGTGACTTAGTTGGAAACGAGCATGGCCGAGTCGATCTTGTTTGGCGACTTTACGCCCGAGGAAGCCAAGACGCTAGGTACGTACGCCGCCTGACGACGTCTCGCCTCATGCGCTGCGACCAGCGCCGCCCGCGCCCAAGCCCCGCAAGACGTGGGGCCCGATCCCGACGCCCGTGCACGTGCCCATCCCGCGCAGCAACCCGCCGTCGCAGCCGGCAACGCCAACAAGGGCAACCTCCAAGCCTGCAACACCATCAAGAGCGACCTCCAAGCCTGCAACACCGACGAAGGCGCCATCCAAGCCAGCGACGCCGGTGCAAGCCCCGCCTGCCGTCCCGGCGCCTGCGAAGAAGCCCTTTTCGTGGGCAACGCACAGCCTCCCGACGACGCCATCTGTCGCAGCGCCCACACCAGCGGCGCCTGCGCAGACAACGCCCGCACCGGCAGCAGCAGCGCCTGCGAAGTCTGCGCCTGCAGGCGGGCGAGGTCGCCAGCCCGGCGTACAAGCTGGTGCGCCGAACAGCGGCGCGCCGCCCAAGGCCAGCCCGTCGCCTGCCCCCAAAGTAGATACGAACGAAGCTGCACCCGAAAAAGCCTCGAACGACGAGCCGGACGCCGACACGCCGCCGTTGCCGCCGAAGAAGCCGTTTTCGTGGTCGACGCACAACCTTGCCCCGTCGTCGGCGCCTGCGCCCGAAGCGCCGCCGGCACCAATTGTCGAGCGCAAGTCGTTTGAAGCCGCCTTTGACGATGCGCTGCGGGAGCTCGACTTGCACGCTGGCGCCCACGATCTTCAGAAACGGTACTGCAAGCCCATCGCCCACATCTTCTCCAATGTGATGTAGCGGTTTTGTCAACCAAGGCAACACATGCTTCCAGAACGTGACCTTCCAAGCGCTCCTCGCCTGCGCCCCGTTCCTCAAGTACGGCTGCTCCTCGTGCATCGACTGACGTTCCTGTAGCATGCTCGTGTCGATGGCGGCGGTTGTCGACCTCCCGAATGACGTGTACCCTGCGTGGTCGCACATGCTCGCGCTCGTCCATGCGTTCGAAGAGCCGACGCTGGGCCTCCACGTGCACATGCGCAAGCTGCCCAAGAAGACAGCGTTCACGATGCCCACCTACTTTCTCAAAGCGTTTCAGATGGCCAACGGCATGCAGCAGGACGCACTCGAGTTTCTCGAGTTCGTGCTCGACCGCCTCCACGTCGAGTACGAGCGCAGCGGCTGCGTCTTCCCGCAAGCCCCCAAGCGAGACAACGCGGACGAGGGCTGGGAAGAGATTCAGGCCCACGGCCGCGTCGGCGTCGTGCACCACAACGTCGTCGAGACCGAGTCGCCGATCACACACCTCTTCAAGGGCACGCTGCGGTCCGAGATCCGCGTACGTCGGATCGCGCTTGTATCAAGTATGTATCAAGCTGCGCGAATGTAGGCCGGCCGCAAGGTGAGCGCGTCGACGGTCGAGCCGTTCCACTGCCTGCACCTCAACATGGGCACGACGCCCGAGACGCTACTCGAGATGATCCAGAGCTCGATGGCCGACGAGGTACGACCTAGGTTGCCATCGCCAGCTCACGGAGGGGACGTAGGTGCTGGAGAGTCGCGGGACGAAGCGCACGTTCATCGAGTCGCTTCCGAACGTACTGACATGCCACGTCAAGCGCTTCACGTACGACCCGCGCCTCGGTCCGCTCAAGCTCAACACGTTTGTCGAGTACCCGCTCGAGCTCGTGCTCCCAACGACGCTCTTCTCGCCCAAGCTGCGCAAGGCCGACGCGGTCTACAAGCTCTTCGCCGTCATTGCGCACCACGGCATGGAGGCCGTCGGCGGCCACTACACCATGTCATGCTGCGACGCCAAGGACCAGTGGACGTGCTACGACGACGACACGGTCATCCCGCGGACGACCGAGGCCGCGCTGCAAGAGAACGCATACCTGCTCTTCTTCCAGCGCATGCGATAAGCCGCAGGGCCCATAGAGATGCTTGATGGTTCCATGCTCGGCCACCTCGTAGGGCCCGTCGTTGCGAGCAGGCGGGCGAGGAGCTGCGGCAAGCGGCCGGCGAGCTGCAGAATTCCCGAGGCGCATGTCCCAGAAGCGGAAGGATCTCGAAATTGGAAGCGACTAAACTCGTTGTTTCGACTAAACCGGTTTTCCACCAGTGCCCCATGTTGGGACAAACGAGAAGATCGCAATAAGATTGGGATTTACTGAGTTACGTCGTCGTGGAGGAGGGCCAAGCAGGTCGCGGCCACGTTGGACTCGAGCAAGATGCGCTGGATCCAGGACCGGATCTCGGCGTCGTCGCAGCTAATGCACGCGCAGAGCGACGGGAAGAGCACGAGCACATTGCGCGGCGAGAGCGGACTCGCCCCGAGCGTCGAGAGCAGCGTGAGCACCCGCTCGCGGTGCTCGGTCGGGCGCTGCTGGTACGCGCCGAGGGCGTCGTTGGCCAGCGAGAGGAGCTCAATGCGGCACGCCTGGCGCAGCGGCCCGTTCGTGTTGGCCACGGACCCGAGCGCGATCAGGTGTTGGACGCACGCACTGGCGACCGCCGGCCGCCGCCCGCTCGACGCCGTCAAGAGGTCCATGAAGCGCGCCGTGCCTTCTGCCGACGGTGGCACGCGGCCGACCATGCTCTCGACGAGCTTGTCGAGGACGTTGAGCTCGAGCGTTTCGTCGTCGTGGTCATCGTCGCGCCGGGGTGCCGGGCCGAGCACGGTCGCGATCGTCGCCAGCAGATACGGCGCCATTTTTGGCGCCACGGGTAGCGCATGCGTCGTCAGCGCCTGGAGCACGGGCACCGCAGGTCGCCAGAGACCCAGCGCGGCCTTCTCGGCACTGGTCAGCGTCGCTGCCGCTGTCGACACGTCCTGCGTCTTGGTGTCGAGACTCGGCTGGATGCTCGTGAGCATCTCGCGCGCCGAGGCCGAGAGCGCCGGTGGAGCAATGCGCTCGACGAGCTTGGCGAGCGTGCTCAGCAGGTGCTTGACGAGCACCGTGATGTGAAGCGACTGGGCGCGGACGAGGAACGTGAGCACTTGGGCAATGACGTCGCGATGCACGGCCGGCGTAAAGTACGCGCAGTCGTCGTACGCGTTGATGATCCGCGCGTGCACCGAGTTGGTCGTGCCGCCCGTGATTGTCGCGGGGCGCGAGAAGACGTAGGCGTCCATGCACGCCTCAAAGAGCGCGAGGATGCCGGCGACCCGGGCCGCCGTCTTGCACTCGTGGTCCCGACACTGGTTGTAGAGCTGGACAATCGCCAAGACCACCGCGGCCGCCACGTCCGCGTCGTGGTCCGTCGTCGACTTGCCCGCCACGGACAAGAGCAAGTCAAACGCCGTGTCCCAAATGACCACGGGCGTCGGCGGCATCGGCTTGCGCGCGGATGCCGTCGAGGCCGAAGCGTCCGCGGGCGCGAGAGTGCCGTCGACCATGCGCATGCCGACGCCGGCGCGCAACGGTGTCGCCGACGCATCGACGCCATCGACCGACACGACTTGGAGGAGCGTGTGCAGCGTCTGGACGGCCGCGAGCACGACTTCGGACGACGCGTGCGCCGCTTCCCGTCCAATGTAAGTAAGAAGCGCCGACCACATGCTCGGGAACCAGTCGTCGAGCGCAATGAGCGCGCCGCCGTGCGTCTGGACGACGCGGGCGAGGCCCGAGAGCACGAGGACGCGCGACTCGTCGTACTGCTTCGCGACGCTGTCACGCGAATGGTGCGTCCGCAGGCCGGGCGTTGCCACAGCGCCCTCGTCGAGTACGGTCGCGGTGCCGAGGGCCATGCCAAGCGGCAGCACCGTGTCTTCGAGGCAGAGCTGCCACTCGGGCAGCTGAAACTGCGTGCCATGCGTGACCGCCATCCCAAACAGCGTGTTGATCGCGCAGTTGCGCACCTCGGGACGCGGGTCGGACGCAATCCGCCGGAGCTCGCCCAGCGCTCGTGGCCAGAGCTCGTCGACGTCGGTGGCCTGCTTGGCGATCGCGTCCGAGATGCTCCAGAGCGCGTTGACAGCTGTCAAGCTCACGTTGACGTCTTTTGCGCTCGAAGCAAACGCTCCGACACACCCGATGCACTCGCGCCGGTACGTCAACGGCATGTTCCCGAGGAGGTCGTCGACGACGAGCCGGACGCTCTTGAACGCAACGACTTGGCACCGCGCGTCCAATGCGGCCGACGACTGCAGCGTTGCCAGCACCGTGGGCCAGCCGGTCGTGAGGAGGTGCCCGCACGCCTGCAAAAAGTCAAGGACGCCAGCGAGCGCCCGCTCCTTCATCGTCTCGGACGCCAGCAGTTGCAGCATGAACCCGCACACGTCGTCTTCTTGCGCCATTGCGTGGGTCGAAGCGATGGCCGACTGCATGAGCTGGAAGACAGCGTCGGTCGTGAACGCCTGGAACGACGCACCGAGCGACGATGTTGGTGCGCAACTGAGGGCGACGAGCTCGCGGATCACGTACGCCCAGGCGGTCGGGTGCTGCTTGGCCAACTGCACAAAGAGGCGGATCGCAAACGACGGCGAGAACGGCGCGCCGGCGACGGACGAGAGTCCTAGCGTCTGGTCGTACACTCGAAGGTGGGAGCTGTACGGGATCGAGACGACGTCCCACGCGAGCATCGCTTCGTTCGTCGCCACGTCCGCGAGGGCCGACGTGAGTGCCGAGTTGTCGTCCAGCGTCGTCGTCGTCGCCGTGTCGGTGTCGTCGGGTTCGGGCGTCGACGACTGCAGCTGGCCGAGACAGATGCGCTGCAGCGCCTTGAGAACATGCAAGAGCGCGTCGTGGCCGAGGATGCCGTCGTTGGTGCTGTTTTGAAAGTACTCGGTGACCGAGAACCCGAGCATGACGAGCTGCTGCTCGACGTCTTCGTCTTCGACCTTGAGCGCTTGCGGCCCCGTGCCCATCTTGGTGTGCACGCCCTTGGCCTTTTGCTTGAGGTTGCTCAGCGCGACGAGGATCTCGAACCCTTCGAGAAGCACGCGCCACTCGGGCGTGTTGAGGTCGTTCTCCATCGTATGCACGGACCGGAAGAGCGTCTTCATCGCTTGGATCTCCTTCCACGTCAGGAGCGGCTCGTCGACTAGAAACACCAAGTCCTCGGGCAAGTACTCGACCATGCTCGGGTACCCGGACCCCGAGACGCACTTGACGACCCGCGACGCCGGTACGATCGGAAATGAAAAGACGCAGAGGGTCTGGAGACACGCCACGCCCACCGGTCGGGTCGACGCCAGCACCGACGGGGAGAGGTGACCGCGGAAGCTAGCTTCGGCAGACGAGAGTCCATGGAGCGACTTGAGCGCGAGGTTGACGAGCTCTGCGTCACGGCAAAAGCGCAGAAGACACGTCGACGCGTTTAGCACGAAGGGCGCGATCGACGTGAGCATGTACTGCCCCGTGAGTGGCACTAAGGACGGCGTCGTGAGCGCCGACACCATTTGGCCGAGACAAATGGCGCTGAGGCGCAAGCAGTGGTAGAACGGCTGCAGCGTCGGCGTCTCGACGTCGTTGAGGTACTCGAGACCGCTGCGGTAGAACGTCGTGTCGTGCGACGGCTTGTAGTCGGCTGGCGGCGACAGCGTGACGACGGCGGCCACGTGCCGGGCGATTTGCAGCAGTACGTGCTGCGGGTACAGCGCCAGGGCCGGGAGGACTTCGGGCTCGTGACACGCCTTGGAGACGACCTCCATCGCCAATAGGACGGGCCACGTGACGTAGTTGATGGTCACGTGGTGCGCCGGCGCCGGTATCGTCGACGGGGCCGCGCTGCTGCCCGACGCCGACGTCAGCGGTGCCGCCACGACCACCGCGGTCGTCCGGTCGGCTCGCTGCCGGTTCGACTTGCCGGTGGATGATGATGATGATGGACTTGACGGAGAGTAGCTGCCGGTTGAGACGATCTCGAGAAGTGCGAGCCAAATGACGAGGCACTCGTCGGGCAAGAGCGCAGAGAAGTGCGAGAGGACTGTGCCCGCGAGCCGCATGATGCGCAGCAGCAGCGGAAACGTCGACGGGTTGGCGACCGCCGCTGGCGCTAAGAGGCTGTCGAGGTTCATGGTCACGAGCGTCTTGATGTGCTGCTTGAGCATGCTCCGAAACTCGACGTCGTCGCGGAAGAGGCCGGCGTGCGACGTGAGGACGGCTTCGACGAGCTCGACGCCGAGAAGCTTGGAGAATGTTGTGCGCTTGAGCCACACGCCAGCCTCTTCGCGGCTCATGAGGCAGAGGTCCTGGAAGACAAGGAAGCCGACGTTCTTGGCGCGCGTTCGCACCGCCTCGTCCGCCGTGGCATGGTGCAGCACGTTGTCGAAGACCATGGTGACGATCTGCCGCACGGTCATCGCGGCCGTATTGGCGGTGATCGGGTTCCCGCTCTGGCTTTGCAGGTGCAGACAGATCCACATGGCTTGGCTAATGAGGTCATCCTTGGTCATTTGCTCGTCGCCGTTTGTGAAGGCGAGTGTGAGCAGCTGCAGCAGCGTCTGCAGTAGCTTGAGCTGGATCTACAAAGAAGTTAGCCGTGGATGGCGAGCGACGCGCGTACGTCTTGGCTGTTGTTGCGCTCGGCCTGGATCTGCAGCACGCGCAGGATGTTGCTCACGGCTTCGGTCGTGATCGCGTCCCAGGACACGAGGCGCTGGATGCTGTTGAAGCACGAGATGAGCAGCTTCTGGCTCGCGGTGGCGTGGTTGCACACGAGCAAGAAGGGCTGCAGGATCGCGTCGCTCTTGAAGACCGCGTGGCCCGGCCCCGGCGCCGCGTCCACGCGCATCGACTGCGCGTACATCTGCCGCATGAGCACGATCTGCTCGAGGCCCTTCTCGGCCGCGTCGCGCACGGCCGGCAGCTTCTTCTTCGTCTCGTAGATGAGGCCATGCAGGTCCTCCTCGACGGACCGGAGGAAGTCCATGTCGCCACTGTGCGGTGATAAAATCGCAAGATCCGCCACAATCGCCGCAAGGCCATTGGCCAAAAAGATGACGTGCGGCCGTGTGATTGGTCACTTTTACAGGCCGTGTCTACGCCGAGCGCCATGCCAAGTCCCGTTGACCAAGAGGCCGTCGCGTACGTTGCTCTGCCTGCGACGCGGTCGGAGCTACCTGCCCAAAGAAGCGGCGCGAGGGTGCCTCCCACCGTGATGGAAGCGCCTTGGGTTGTACCTTCTCGACGTGGGACAAAGGGTAAAACCCAATGTCCCCTGTCGCGCGATCGACTACCCGAATGTTTTAGTCGATTAGTCGCACTACAGGTTTGGCACAGAAGCGGCAAGATATGTTTGACGGCAAGGCAACGCGGGCGCCGCGCGTGAGCATGAGCGGGCGGCGGGACCACGCGGCCGCGTCCAAGCAAGACGTCGTCGCCGCCGCCCAGCGCGAGCGCATGGAGCGCGCCCAGAAGCGCACCTTCCACATCAACAGCAGCAAGGTCCAGGCGTGGTACCGTAGCGTCCGCGCCCGGCGCGCGGTCACGCAGAGCCTCCTCGCGTCCGTGACGGCCAAGTGCAACGACATTGCCGCGCTCCAGCGACTTTATACCTTTGTCGTGCCGCTGCCGGTGCTGACGCGGCTCGTTCAGGAGGCCACCTTTGTGCAGCGGTACCTGTCGAGCACGACAACGACCGCGCTCCTCGAGCTCGTGCTCCAAGCGTGGCCATCGCTCGACGACGCTTGCAACTGCGACGCTGCGGTGGCGCGGGCGTGGCATCGCCGGCTTGCGATGCTGTGTGCCACTGCGTTCCGCGTGGACGCGTCGAGCCCGGCGCTCTTGGCCGTTCTACCCCGGCTCTCGCTACCGACGATTGCGCACTGGGCCAAGATACCATCGCAGCAAAGCTTCTTCCACGTCGTCGTCGCCGCGGTCCAGCAGCGCCAGACTGCGTGTACGTACCTGCGGTCCTCGCGCGCAATGACTCAGAGGCGGTGTAGTGTACGGAATCGTGGCGCCGCTGCTGTCGCAGCTCCTCGACGCCGACGCGCTCCACACGACGTTTGCGCAAACGCTCTTGACGACGCCGCTCGCCGCCCGCGAGCCCCAGTTTGTACGTCGATCTCCATGGGATTCCCGCTGATGTTTCTGTAGAAAGCGTGGCTTGAGACTGCGCTCTCGTGGCCGGCGCTCGCCCACGAGACGCAGTGGCGTGCGAGCCTCCGTCTCGAGCAGCGCGCTATCGTGCTGGGCAACCTTCTCGAGCTCGCGGTACACCCCTCTACCTCCCTTTCGCTTCATTCAATGGCGGTGTAGCTCTCGTTGACGCTCCACGACGACCACCGAGCAGTCCTGTTGGCCTACGTGTCGCCCGACGTCCTCCACAGCGCGTACTGGCGCCTCGGCATCGACATGGCTTCGTCCGATGACGAAGGAAGCGCGTTGGCTGCGGCGCCGGCGTCGTTGCCGGTGGGTGTCACCGACCAGCTCACGCTCTGGACGCACCACGCGCTTCTGAGCCAGCTCTTGTGCCCAGCGTCCAAGTACTTTGTTGCTGTTTGCACGCGCGTGTACGCGCCGCTGTGTCTCGAGGCGCGGCCGTTCTTCCTCTCGGCGCAAATGCTGGTGCCCCCGACCGCGCTCTCGTCGTTGCTCTTTGCTCTCTCAGAACGCAGCGTCCTTCACGGTCTCTTCCGGTCGCTGGGGCATCCGAGCGACCCTTCGACGTCGCCGCTCTGGGTGCTCTTTGCTGGCGCCTTTGTGCAGTACCTGCACACGTCGGACGACCTCTCGCTCCAAGCCCACGTCGACTTTTTGCCTGCCGCCGTCGATGCGATGCGCCTCCGGTTGTACCACGTGCTCTGGCTCGCGCAAGGGCCCGTCTCGGCCATGACGCTGCTGGACCTCGGGCTCGTGCTCAGGCTCTGGAATCTGCTGTTCGTCCGGAACACGCGGCTCCACTTTTGCGCGCGACCGGACGCGTGGGTGTGGCCGACGGTGCTGCATCTGCAGCAGTTTGGCCTCGAGCTCTCGACCGAAGACGGCGTATCGCTCGACGAGTTCTTTGAGGCGCCGCTGCTCGCGCGACTGCACTTTGTGCTCTCGACGCTGCCGCAGGCGATCCCGTTTGCGTCGCGCGTCGAGTTCTTCACCGAGTGCATCGACCGAGAGAAGGCGCAGATCCCGGGCCGCCACGTGTTTAGCCAGCTCCGGCCGCTGCGCATTCGCCGCGACGAGATGATCGCCGACAGCTTTGAGGCGTTCGAGAGCATCTTTGCCGAGCAAGGCGCCGGCGGCCTCAAGTCGCGCATGCAAGTGACGTTCGTGAACGCCCAAGGGCTGGACGAGGCCGGCGTCGACGGCGGCGGCGTCTTCAAGGAGTACATGGACCTGCTCACCAAGCACGCCTTCTCGACCGAGGTTCACTTCTTGTTGCTGGGACGCGCGGATAACGTTGCTCTAGCACCCGTTCTTCCTCGCCACGGACGACCGACTGCTGTACCCAAACCCAAGCGCTGCCTTCCTCTTTGGTACGCTCTACGATCTTGGGAAGCGAGACGCATGATAGTGTAGGGAGCGACCCGGGCCGCCACTACCGCTTCTTGGGCCGCGTCCTCGCCAAGGCGCTGTACGAAGGCATCTTGATCGAGCCGCCGTTTGCGCCGTTCTTTCTACAAAAGCTCCTCGGGCAACTCAACTCGCTCGACGATCTTCAGTCGCTCGACGCCACGCTGTACCGTCACATCCTCGAGATGAAGCAGACGCCGAGCCTCATCGACGATATGGGCCTCACGTTCAGCGTCGCTACGTCCCGCAACGGCGCCAGTACGTCGGCGCGAGAGTGGAGAATATTGTCTTATTCTCTGTGTAGTGCACGTGCAGGATCTGGCGCCGAACGGCCAAGCGACGTCGGTGACGGCGGCCAACTACGTGCGGTACATTCACCTGCTCGCGAACTTCAAGCTCAATGCGCAAATCGCACCGGCGACGCACGCGTTCCTCCAAGGCTTCCACGATATTCTGCCGTCGCTGTGGCTGCTGATGTTCAGCCCCGTACGTTGTAGTGCAGTGGCCGCGTTGTCGTCTCATGGTGAGGCTAGACGGAGCTGCAAATGCTGATTGGCGGCGCCACGCGCGACGTCGACGTCGACGACTGGAAGGCCAACACCAACTATGGCGGCGGGTACCACCCGTCGCAGCCGATCATGCAGTGGTTCTGGGACATTGTCGCCGACCTCTCGCCCGACGACCGCGGCGAGCTCCTCAAGTTCATCACGAGGTACTCTGGCACGACTGCGAATGAGCTCTCAGATCGCTGTGTAGCTGCTCGCGACAACCGCTGCTCGGGTTCAAGCAGCTGCAGCCGCTCGTGTGCATCCAGCAAGTCCGCATCTCGGACGACGAGCGCCTCCCGTCAAGCGCCACGTGCATGAACCTCCTCAAGCTGCCGACGTACTCGTCCAAGGACGTCATGCGCGCCAAGCTGCTCTACGCGATCCGCAGCAAGGCCGGGTTTGAGCTCTCGTAGGTCTAGTCGCTACGAAAACACTAGTCTACGACTTTGGTTGGTAGCTTGCAGTGTCATCGAATGTACAGAATTGTCTTGGGTTGGGATCAGGACCGGGTTGTGGGTCGTGCAATGTACGTACGGCGACGCTCTCTGCATCAACACACTTGAAGAATGTATTGGGGTACAGTACGTACAACGCGTACAATGAATGTACGATGTACGGCGCTGCGAGACGCTCGCGTGACACGGGACGATGCACCGGCTCGCGCTCGTGGCTGCGCTCGCGGCGCCGATGGCGGCCGCCGCCGCTGCGTCGCCGCTGACGCACATCTTTGACCTCATGGGCATCAGCACCTTCCACCGCCATGGCGTGTGCGTCATCTTCGGCCGGCGAACCCTCGCTCATGCGCATCCTAGGACGGGCAACGGCTCGGTCGTCGGCGTCACCGACTCGGGCCTGTACATGGCGCACGACCAGTTCGCCCAGGCGTCGAGCGTCTACAACCGCTTCGACCTCAAGGCGCGCAAGGTCGTGCACTACGAGACGTTTGCGGACGAGAAGGACCAGTCGAATGAGCCCGACCACGTACATGATCTAGCCTCGTCGGTGCATTGAGAGCGTGATCTAGGCATGCGGCCACGGAACGCACGTGAGCGGCATCCTCGCTGGCAACGCAGAAGCGACGTACCCGCTGGGCGTTGCGCCGGACGCCCGCATCGCCTTTCTGGACATTGCCACCGACTGCACGACGCTGCCGTGCCCCTCCGCCGTTGTGCTCCGAGTGCCTACGACGCCCGAAGGTACTGCCACCCTACTTGCTTGTAGAATATGATCGTGGCCGTAGCTCTCTTTCTCAACCAAACCAAGGCCGGCGCCAAAGTCATTTCCTATTCCTGGGGCACGGCGTCGACCGGCAGCGCCTTTATCACGACCACCGACGACTACGACGACGTACGCTGCGTTTACGCTCGTCGTATCCTAGCAAGTGTTATGATAGCGGACCCGGGCCATTGACAAGTACCTGTACGACCACCCGGATATTTTGCTCGTCACGGCGGCCGGCAACGCCGGTGGCAACGGCGCTACGTCCATCGTGAGTCCGGCTGGCGCCAAAAACAGCCTCACGGTCGGCGCGTCCCTGGCCGACGTCACGACGCTAGGTACACGGTCGCCCCAACCAAAGTAATGCTGTTCAACTTACAAGACATTAGCAACTGCGGCGAGCGACACGCAGCCGGCCGACTGCCAAGACATTCTGAACCAAGACGCGTTGACCTATTACTCGTCGATGGGCCCGACGCGCGACGGCCGTATCAAGCCCGACCTCGTAGCTACTTTGGTGTATACTTCCTGGTGTTACACTGTTATTTAGGTGGCACCAGGTCGCTTTCTCGTGTCGGCCAAGTCCTTCCCGAGCGAGAATGCGACGAGCACCGCGTCGACGTGCCGGCTCGAAGGCACCTCGCAGGTACCCTTCCGTCGTTCGCAGCCTGCGACAGAACGTTGTAGGCGACACCGATCGTGTCGGGCATGGCGACGCTTCTCTACAGCTGGCTTCGCGACGGATACTGGGTCAACGGCAGCCCGTCGCCGGCGTTCGCCATGACGTCGATCCCGTCGAGCTTGCTCAAGGCGCTGCTGCTGCACAGCGCAACGCCGCTCGTCCGACGGCTGCCCGATTTGTCTGCGGTAGCGTCCTCTGTACGACCACGGGTCGTTGACATTCATGTCCAGACATCGACGTGCGACGGGATCAAGAAGGGCATGTACCTCTTCAAGCAGTACCCTGACCCGCGCCAAGGCTACGGTCGTCCTAACGTCGCCACCCTTTGGCCAACGGCGACGTCGCCGACCGTGTACTTTTACCCTAACCACACGGGTACTTAGGTGTCCTCAAGTCCGTAGTTTCTATGTAACACGCGTAGGCATGGTCCCGTCGCTCTCGCAAGGCTACGTGCACGACTACAGCGTCAGCGTCTCGCCCGGCGGCCACCTCCGCGTTACGGTACCATGCCTGCGACGCCATGTACTCACCCTTGCAGATTGTATGGACGGATCCGCCGCAGACGTCGGCGCCCCTCGGCACGTCGCTTCTGACCAACGACCTCGACCTCTCGGTGCTGCTCCCAGGGACGAACAAGGTGGTGTTCCCGCTCTCGACCAACGGCCAGCGCCGGGACAGTGTCAACAACATTGAAATGATCGACGCCTCTTACGAGACGCTGGCAGGCCTCGCCACCCGCAGTGCGAGTGCGTCCGGCCCGCTCGTCGTCACCGTGCGCGTCACGGGCGCCCTCCAAGTGTCAGCCCAAGACTACTCGATCGTGTCGACGTCTCCCCTCGGCGCGGCGACGCTCGGGTCGGCGCCGCCGCTGCCAAAGCCGTCAAGCGACGAGAGGGCCTCGGGCGTTGGCTCGTGGGTCATCATCGTCGGCGTTGTCGGTGGCGTCCTTCTCTTGCTACTAGCGTCCTTTGCCTGCATCGTGCTGTCTCGGCGCCAGAGAAACGAGACGGGCGAGTACGAAGCGCTGCAGACGACGGTCCGCAACATGTTTTCCCGCCACGTGTGCCCGTACTGCCGCTTCTCTACGAAAGACCCGGTGCTGCTGCTCGCGCACGTTGAAAGCGCCCACGCGCCGACCGTCGCCGAGAGTCGCGAGATACTCGAGACGCAGCGGACCGCATGCCCGCACTGCCACTTCAAGTCGTTCGATGCCGTTGCGCTCGTCCACCACGTTCAAGCCCTGCACACGTTTGACGATGCCACGTCACCGACATCGACTTTGCACTAAGCCGATGAGAGCTGAGCTTATAGTTGATACAATGATAGTAGGCTCTGATCGCACTCGACATTGAAAGCGCGGGGTTGGGTGCGCCGAGTTAATAAAATAGTGAGAGACAACTAGATTCTATCGGGGTTAGGTCTTAAAGGATCCAACCGAGGTCGAGAAGGCGTTGTTGATGTGGCCGAGGCAGGTGGGCACGACCAGCACGGATACTGTGCAAGACGGAGCCGAGAGGGTACGCCCAGAGCGATCGAGGCCACATGCGATCGGCTCACGGCACCGTGTACTCCTTCGGGACGCAGCAGTGGCCCTCTCGCAACTGGAACATCTCGAGCGCCTGAAAGCATGTAACCCAGTCGACGTCGACGTCGTCAGATCTGCGGTAGCGACCGAACGGCGTCTCGGTGCCGGGAGGTAGTCGAATAGAAAGCCCCCACAAGTGACGCGGCCACGTGGCCGCATTGGCTGGTACAACAAAGCTGGGCGAGACGTGCAAGTGGCCCGTGATCGAGTAGTAGACGCCGAGAACTTGCAGCTTCAAGGCCGGGTTTGGATCTGGTGGTGGTACGGACGCCTCGGTGGTGGCTCTTGCCCATAGCGAGCCCAACGCCAGCCCCCAACAGAGGCGCGGCCACTTGGCGTCATTGATTGGCCAACAATTGCTGTTTTATTCCAACATAAATCAGCTAGATATTCAACGCGAGCCAGTACATGGCGCTTTGAGCCTTCATAATTCTAGACACACCTGTCCGGGGCGGAGACTCCATGGAAACCCGATTTTGGTCAGCGCCGCGATACGCTGCAGCTGCTTCGGCGGCACCTGCCGAAGCTGGAATGGCATCCTGCCAAGCTTGAGGCCTTGTAGATACGACGACCAGTCGCCCACGCCAGGGTCGTCACTGATTGGAGTCAAAAACTTGACGGGAATGCAGCAATGGCCGTGGAGCGTCGTGTAGGTTCGAAACGCCTCGAGCTTGGTCTCAAACGAAGTGCAGATGACCCGGATAACTCGGCGAGCCACCTTGAGCGCGGAATTGCTGTCACTGGGCGGGCACGGGCCCTTGACGCCAGCGCGCAGCGGCGTCTCTGGCGTCTGCATGATCTCGACGATATAGTCACCAAAGCCTTCGGGCGCGTCGCGAGCCGCCTCGTACGTTGGAGTATCGCAGCTCTCGGCGTCGCTGTCTTTCGACATGGCCGAGTCGACTTCCGTCCCACTGTCTGCTGGATCACGCGATGGGCCCACGAGCAGCTCGAGCATCGTCTGCGCGCCACATGGAGACGACGCTTCTGAGTCTTGCGCCGGAGCAGAGCTCGCGAGGTGCGTCGTTGATGGTCCGCAGCGCACTGCGTCGGATGATGCGGCGTCTGCTGCTGCTACATCGTCACGCGAGCAATGTTGCGCCGCCTCTAGGTTGGCGTCGCTTGGGCTGGCGTCACGCCTGGCGCCAAGCCATGACCCACCCTGTCTGAGGTCGTCGTTATCTCCGTCGATGGCCAAGCGGTCACCTGCCGCGTCGTCCGGGCCTGCTCGACGTCACATGAACCGACCAGTGGCACGCTCGCAATCCTGGGACATTTGATTATCATATTTTTCACGTTTTTCACACGTGATTTTTAAAACGGTGTATACCGAGGTGTGTTCTGCGTCAACTTACTGTTTTTGCGTAAATAGATGAGGCAAATTACCGGTTTCTTGATCAAATATACCACCTCGCGGAGCGTGGAAGGCAGCTCGGCGCAGCAGCACAACAGCGTGGGTAGATATCGCTTGTAGAGGCGGACGGACGTCGACTAAGGGTCTCGCATACTGAGTGGGTCATTGCAGTTACATCGTCGTCGCCGGTTACGTGTGCAGTTGGTTTCGCGCCAGAAAGCCTTGATGCGTCTACTCCACCCACGCGTCGCACCGTCCGCGCACCGAGTCCGGAGCCGCCCGCCACCGCAGCACGTCACGTGGCTGACGTTTGCCGGTGTCGCGTACGTCGTCGTTGCCGTCGTAACGGGCATCTACTACCTTCTGCTGCTGCGTCCAAGCTTCTCCAACGACTTGTGGTGGTCCGGCTACAACATTAGCGGCTACGAAGCGCTCCTTGTGGACTTGGTCAACAACGAGCTCACGACACGGCAGTTTTCAGGCGCCGTCGACTTGCTCGCACCGCGGATGGCCATGCGCAAGCTGTACACAGCGCCGACGTCGCTCTCGCTCATCGCACCGACGTACGCCCGCCGACTGCTCTACATTGAGCTCACGTCGCCGGACTATGCCATCCCCAACCTGCGCGCCACGAAAGCACAAAAGCTGGTGTGGCTCTCGACACAGCTCTGCTACGTCGACTTTGAACGACGACTGGAGCTTGCACACACGGCCGCGCGGCAACGGCGGTGCGCGTCCCGGTACGCTGCTAATGGTGCCGTGTACATGGAGGCGACCCTGCGCAACACCAACTTTGACGAGTACCTCGCTGTCTACGGCGGCCCCGGGGGCTGGTTTAGCGTCGGTGTCGAAACGGCGCTGGAGGCGTCGGCGTACGGTCGTCAGTGGTTGCGCAAGACGTCGAGTGCGCGCAACGAAACATCGGTGGCCGATGAGCTCGCGCACTGGTACAGTCGCAACATCACGTCGTTCCAGATGCAGTGGACCAACGACCGCGATCCGTCGATTTCGGAGACGATCACACTGACAAACGCGCTCGGGGTGGCGCTCTCGGTTGACATCAAGAACGTGCCTTCGAATATTGGACCATGGACGTCCATTATGTTTTGTGGATATCCCGCCAACGACCTCTACTTTGCCCGGCTCTACAATGCTAGTCTCGTGCGGAGCGAGCCCAACTTCCTTGGCGACAGCAGGAGCTTCGAGTCGCTCCTCGGGATGCAGACAGTCGCCGGTGTCTTTGTCAATCAGTCGGCGCTGGTGCGAGCGGCCGTCGGTCCTTTCAACGGCATTGATGCCTACTATGTCCCCGTGCCCGACTCCTTCCAGCGGTTCTACGCGTCGGTATCGGAAGTGCTGTTTCGGAGTGTCCTCGGCACGGATGCTTTCTCGAAACCGATCGTGACACTGCTACCGTTGGTCATTGCTCCTGCGCCGGCGTCGTGGGCGACTGGCAACTACTTGTTTGCTGGTGGGAATCCGCTTTGTCTCTCGAAAGCACCGACGGTGTTCGTGCAGTCGCTCCTCGACTACGACGATGCATGCACGGGTGTCACACCCTTCCGACTGTCGTTGCTGCCGATGACAGTGCTTCTGAGCCGCTTACTCCTTCTTTCACCGACGCCTGGGGACATCTGCGCCCTCGACACCTTGCCGTCGTCGCCAACGTGTCTCCAATACCTGGCGACGGCCGATCGCATCATTGCTGGATCCGAGCTGCGCTTGATCCAAGGGACTTCGGTGCTGAACGATCTCGCCAAGCTCGATGTTCGCATGACGCAGTTTGCGACGGACGCCGCCACGCAGTCGCAGTGGACGCTCTTGTCCCAGCCGCTTGTCGACGCGACGCCCTTTGCGTTCTTCGGTGCTGCGATGCTTCTCGAGTGGCTCATGGGCACTCGCGAAGTCGTTGCGCTGCAGGGCGATGTCGGCGACCTGGTTTTGATCTCGAGTGCCTACGCCAGCACGCCGTACGCGACGAGCGGCGGTAGTCACTACATCAAGAATGCCACCGAGATCGTCTATTACATCACAGTCTACACCACGTTTGTGCTCTGCTTCGTTGCGTGTCTCTGTCTCTGGCTCGGTCTCCGCGACAACTGCGCCGGCCTCGGCGTCAACCTCTTTGCCTTCAGCCGCGTTGTTGGCTCGACATGGGTCGGTCGGTCCCTCGTCTTCCTTCGAGGCACGACTGCGCTCCTCTTACTGAGCACGGCCAACGTCGAGCTCGTGCGCCTCGGCGCTGCGTGGACGCGGCTGCAGCTCAATACGCGGTCGCCGGTCGAAATCGCCGTGCTTGCGAGCGAGGCGACGTGGGTAACGTACGCCATCACCGAACTCCTCGTGCTTGTGGTGCCCAGTGTCACTGCCGTGTACGCACCGTATAGCGCACTCGCCGTCTGGCTCAGTTATGTGATTCTGGAAGCTGCCGACCCCGTTCTGCTCGAGGCCACCATGAGCAAGCAGTGTGCCGCCATCAACATGGCCATGAACCTTCACTGCGAAAGCATGAGTATCAGTATTGGCTGCACGAGCCGTGCCGAAGCGCTTGGTTTGATCGCGCTCGGTAGCGTCGGCATCGGTGTTGCCACCGCCACGATCCTTTGCCGGCATTGCCAGAGCGTCCCCGACAACTGCCCGGTCGTCGTCTCGGGCGTCGCGACGAGCTTCATCTCGTGGCAACGGTTTTCAAAGTCGACGCCGGTCGACCGCGTGACGTGTGCCATGTGCGGACTCATTCCAGTGCGCCTCGGGCGGTGGCGCTTCACGTTCGACCTGAATCTATGGGTTGTCTCGGACGACTCGGTTGTCGGCAGTGAGCGACTCAAGCGCAACTCCCATCAACTTCTCGAGGCCATTATGAGTCTGCGTCGGCTCTCGACGGGGCAGATCCCACCGCTCTCGGACGCGTACGTTCCTGTGACATGGTATCACCGGTGGTCCCGTCGACTACTCCAAACCACAAGCGTTCTCTTCTTGGGCGTATCGACGTTCAGCTCCATCACGTACCTCGAGGTGTCGCAGGTGACGCTCGCCAACGACTTGGCATGGGCCACGTTCAATAGCACAGGCATCCACGCGTACATTGCGACATATCTCAACCATGCGCTGCTTCTCAACAACGTATCATCGCCTCTGGACTTGACCTTGCAGAGCCTTCCCGGGCTCTTCAGCGCGCCCACGTACACGCTGACGATCCCGGGCAACGTCGGCGCGCGCTACGAACTTCAGTACGCGACGAGCTTGGTCCAGACGATCAAAGGTCTCCGCGGATCGTCGGCCAGTGACGCAGCGTGGATCGCAACGTCCTACTGCTTTGTGGACCTGAATCGCACGTGGTCGCTGGCGCACACGTCCACGCGGGCGACGCGCTGCGCGTCGATGGTCAGCAACGGCGCCGTCTTTCTTGAGACGGTGCTGCGCAACGTCGATGGCGACGCGTGGACGGCAGCCTATGGTGACGCTTTTGAAATTGGGATATCGCGGGCGCTGCGGGCGTCGGCGTCGGGGCAGAAATGGCTCCAGACGACCATGTCGCCCATCGCGCTGCCCGTCCTCGACGAAGCCGCGTACTGGCTTGCGCACGGCGTCACTGCGTTCAAGATGCAGTGGCAAAACTACAAGACCGTCGGCGTCCTCAACTCGTACACGATCGAGAACGCTTACGGGTTCTCCTACCCGTTTACGCTCACGGCGCTCAATGGCTCGTACCGGTTCGCGAGCCAAACGTCCTTCAAAATGTACTGGGGCTTTGGGAACGACCTGCGCTGGGTCACTGCCAACGCCACGGACCACCCGCCCGGTGTCTTTGGCTCGAGTCTCATCGTCAACAGCGCCGACTATGCATTTGCCAACGCGTCGTTCGAGTCGGTGCTTCTCCGCAACGGCTCGCTGCCGTCACCGCTAGGTCCTGGGTTTGCCGCGGTGCGCTCGACGCTCGGCCCCTTTGGCTCCATCGACATGCACTACATTCCCGTGCCTCAGGCGCTCATGACAGCAGTCGCCGCGGTTGAAACGAGCGTCCGAACGGCACTCCGGACAGATGCAAGTGCTGCGGCTGCGTACACGGGCTTGGACATCCAGTACAATGCAATGGCGGCCCCGCCTGTGTGGGCCCGCAGCTCGTTCGTGACGTTTGGCGGGTCCCCGCTCTGCGACGCGCTGCCGCCGAGCGCTGCGAGTCCCACTAGATTCTCGGGCATGAACACGCTCTTTGCGTTCGACTACGGCTGCTACGCAACGTCTTATGCAACACCGCTGCTCCTCAACACCGATCCCGTGCTCTTTGCTGTCGCCATGGCCTCCATGTCGCCAGACTTCAACGCGAGTGCCACGTGCGACCTCGACTTCACCAACGTCAATACGTGCGTCGACGCGATTGCGTCAGCGACAGCCTTTCTTGCCACGTATGTGCCAATGACGCTGACTGTGACCGACGCCAAGACGCTGGCCGCGACGACCGTGACGGCGCTGGACGTCCGCGTGATGCAGTACGGACGATGGAACGCGTCCGCGCCGTTGGAAGTGGCGACCGCCGGTCTCTTGGACGAGACTGATTTCACCTATTTTGCGTGGGGCTTTCTCTACCACTGGGCAGTCGGGGACCACACGGTGGTGAACTTCGCCGGCGACGAAGGCTCTCTCACGCTGCTCTCCGAGTTTATGTACCCGAGTCGGCAGGACGTCCAGTCGTACGAGGTGCCGACGACGTTTGCGACCTACGCGCGCAACTGCAACGTCTACATCACGTGTGCGATGATGGTGCTCACGGTCGTCGTCGTCGTCTACATCTGCGTCTGCCGGGGCCACGTCGAAGGCAAGAACATCATGAAGCTCAACCGCGTCGGCGCGCTCGTCTGGGTTGGCCGCCCACTCGTCTTTGTGCGCAGTCTCACGGCCCTCGCGCTTCTCTCCACGAGCACGTTGCGGCTCTCGGGGCGCCACGGCGTCTCCTTTCTCACGCCGACGCCAGCGCCCTGGTACACGATCGTGCTCGCCGCGTCCGAGGTCACGTGGCTTGTCGAAGTCGTCAACGACATTGCGCTGGTCTACACGCAAGCGTACACGCCGTACTACGCAATGCTCAACACGTGGGGCGTCTGGGCTGTCACGAGCCTCCTCTCGGGTGTGGCGCCGGTGGCGCCGATCACGACCGTCGCGCCGACTTGCCGCGTGGCGCAGATCGATATGCAGCTCGTGTGTACGACGGCGTCGATCGCGATCGGGCAAAAGCAGCGCCTGTATACGCTGCTCAGTGTCGTCTTTGGGTGCAAAATCGGCTTGTACGCGAGCACGCGGTGGTGGCTTCGGCGCGCGCCGCCCAAGTGCACTGTCGACTCGCTGTTTTTGAGCGCAGGCGCCAAGTACCTCTTTAGCCACGACACGTGGCTCTACAATGATGTCTACTACCTCGACATGGCGTCGGCCGTCGTCAACGGCATCTTGACGTACCGCCGTGGCGCGACCGTCTACGCGGTCGACGTTAAATTTTGGCGCGTGTTTGCGATTCCGCTGCCGACAGAGAGCGACATTCCGGAAGCGGCGCCGCTGGCGCGGGCAGCGCCGTACACGATGCCTCTGGCGATGCAGCTCCTACCAATGTAGCTTTTAGAACCCGGCGAGAACCCTGTCAATAACGAAAGACTATAATGAAAGGCGAATCGCTCGCTGTGTCCCGCCCCGTAGTGCATGTGCGCAACGTGTAACAGAGCTATCAGTGCGCTGCTATCAGCTCCGCATAATCTATGAGTTGAGACGGGGACGTTCGCGCAGAGCAAAGCTTCGGGAGCGCACTTTGCCTCTTGCCTTGCAGCACATCCTTTGCCATCTTGCATCTGTCGTTGTGGCCGCAGCGACGGTCCTCGCCAGTACGTTCGATCCGCCAACGACGCTCTTCACGGACGAGGTCGAAACCACCAACACGTGCACGCAACCCGGCGCGACGCCGACGATAGCGGTGGTCGATGCCAACACGGACGACTTCATGGCGCTCATGTACCTCTTCAAGGAGCCGACGGTCAACGTTACGGCTGTTGTTGTCGACGGCAACGGCTGGTCGCACCTCGACGAAGGCATTGAGAGCCTCCTGCGCGTGATCGCGTTTGCTGGTCTCACGGACCGTGTCGAGGTCGGCGTCGGCGCCCGCTACAACATGGTCAACGAACCAACTAATGGCACATTGTATCAGGACTCGGTGCCCGAAGCCGACGTGTGCGGCCGCAACGACGTTGACTCGATCTTGCACCTGCGCGACCAGCTCTTATTTCCGCCCCGAAACTTGTATCTCGACACCCGCCCGCTTCTCGACGACGGCTGGAAGGTGCTTCAGAAGCACATCAACGCCGGCGCGACGCAAGTCCTCTCGACCGGGACACTCACGACGCTCAACCACCTGCGCCTGAAGGACCCGACAGCGTTTGCCAAGATCTCCAACCTTGTTGTCATGGGCGGCGCCGTCCACGCGCCAGGCAACCTCTACACCGTCGCCGAGAACAAGGTCGCCGAGTTCAACATCTACTTGGATCCGCACGCCGCGCGCGACGTGTTTGCGTCGTCGGCCGCCAGCGTCATCAAGCTCGTGGGCCTCGACGTCACGGACAAGTACCCGATCGAGCGGGCGACGCTGGAGGCGCTCGCGTCGTCGTCCGTTGCTGACGCGCAGTTCGTGTCGATGATCGTCAACGTCACCGAGTCCATCTGCTTTGGCCCAACGTTCCTTGACGCGTTCCACTTTTTGGGACCCGCTCGCTGCCGGTGTCCTCGTGGACCCGACGCTCGTAAGCTTCGAAACAGAAAAGCTCTCGGTTGTCGCCAATGTCCCCATCAACACGACCGTCGACGGCTGGACGACCGTCGATGACGCGCACGGCGCTCGGATCACGTATGCCGCCGACATCTCGGCAGCCAACGCCCACCGCTTTGCAACGATGCTCTTGCGCAATCTCAACTCGGACTGCGTGCGTCGCGTGCCCAAGAAGCACGCGTGCTGAGTGCGAGCTCGCGGGATATGGTCTGCATTTGCGTCGACGCATTTTAAATGATAATATATGTGTCGATACAAATGCCAAGATTGAGCGGTACATTAAAGCAAAAAAGACATACGCGTCGCAATTTTGTGTGCGTCGCATGGTATGAAAGATGCGTACCATGCTGCCACGTCATATCTGTATCCGGACCAGAGGTGAAAACGACTGTTCATGGGTCAATTATTGACCATGGACTGTTGCTGCGTTGACCCTCAGCAGCCGCGCTTCACCGCCGCAGGTCGGAACACCAAGGCGCGATGGAGAACCAAACTGGAAGCGCTTTTGAGCTTCCAGGCGGTCCACGAGCGCAGAAACGTCCCCGAGACCCCGAGACGCCGGTCGTCGCACAGGGTCTTCCTTGCCGACGTTGTTGCTTGGTGGCGGCGACTGACGCCGGCTCGCGTTGCCGAGGCTGACGCGCTCGATTTCGAGTCGAAAGGCGAGGTCGTAGCTCTGTGGATGAGGACGTAGTTAAGGCAGCTCGCAAGGACAAGGACGTTGGAGATGCACACGATGCTGCTAAAGTCGAATGCGCGTCCGTGACCTCACTGGACGAGACCACCGACCATGCGACTGTGCGTTGCAGTCTCGAGCCAACTAGAGTCGCCTCAGCTGCGCGACCCAAGACCGACCTCTGGGCCATCGACCTTCGCTCGGTTGTCTGCCTCGAGACCGCTACCGAGTGGCCAGCCATTCTAAATGGGCTGGCAGCGTTCCGGTGGTGGGATGCTGGTTTCTGTTAACTATTGCTTTTTTCGCCTTTCTATATTATCTATTTCCTGCGATCCAATTGGACGACGCCAAGCAAGCCCAATCGACGATGGCGTCGCGCCGGCGGACCTCGTGGGAGGACAAGGTGACGGCGCTCGCGACCTTCCGCGCCGTCCATGGCCACTGCCGCGTCCCAGCAGAGTACAAGGTCCCGGCGTCGGCGCCGTGGCCGGCGCGCCTGCACGGCCTTCATCTCGGCCAAATTGCCCTCGCCCTGCGCATCTCGGCCAAGTCCTTCTCGCCCGACAGGTTTGCACTGCTTGAAGCGCTCGGCTTTGTCTGGTCACTAAGTCGCATCGTGTATCGGACGCTCTTCGTCGTTGACGGCGTGCGCTGCTTGCAGACCACCGATCTGTCGGTGCTCGTGGCCGCGCTCCATGCCTACCACGCGCTCCATGGCGACCTCGAGGTCCCCCAGGACTTTGTCGTGCCCACCAACGACAACGCATGGCCGAGCGCAGGAGCCAATCTCTTGCTCTATTTCACGCCGCAGACGCTCATGAGCCACTTTTACGAGCTCGCAGCGAACGACGCCAGCGTCGTGCACGGGCTCGGCCTCTGCACGTACCTCCTCAAGTGGCCAGACGTTCTCAAGCTGCTGGCATTCTACAAGACGCTCACTGGCAGCAACGCGATTCCGATCGACTTTGAAGTGCCCTCGAGCGAAGGGTGGCCGGCCGAGTTTACTGGCCGTGCGCTCGGCAAGCTCGCCTGGTACCTCGGCCGGAAGCGCGAGGCGCTGCCCCGCGAAAAGCGCTTTCAGCTCGACAGCTTCAAGATCGACTTCAACGCGCATGCTACGTGGTCGCGGGTCGTCGACGGCCTTCGCCACTACCAGTACATGCATGGAAGCACGAATGTTCCCGCAACGTTCGTCGTCCCCAACGCGCCCGCGTGGCCCACTGTCCTCTGTGGCATGCGCCTCGGCCACTTGTTTGGTCTCGTCGCGCGCGCGTCCGTGCTGCGTCTACTGCCACCAGTGACGCAGCAAGACGTCGAGGGCCTCAACCAAGGGTCGCCGTTGTGCGACGCTGCGCCGCTCTGGGAGTCGACTCTGCTGGGCTTCGAGACGTACCAGATCATCCACGGGCACGTCGATGTTCCAAAGGACTTTTGCGTCCCAATGGCGTCCTCTCTATGGCCCTCCGGCTGCCTTGGACTCCAGCTGGGCGCCGTCGCCACCTTGCTGCGCGAGTCGTCGTCGCTGCACGCCGACCGCATCGCGGTGCTCGAGAAACTCGGGCTCAAGCGCCACCTCATCAAGGCAACGTACGTTGTTGAAGATGGCTGCAGTGGCGTTGCCCGTGTGTCGTCTGTCGACATCGGTCCGTCTTCTGCAACCACCGACCGGCCCCGGGGCAATCGCCAGTGGTCGTGGGAAGACAAACTCGAGGCGCTCGTCATTTTCCGAGACGAGCACCGACACCTCGCCGTTCCCTCGACGCTGATCGTCCCGGCGACAGCTCCGTACCCGGCTCATTTACACGGTTTGCCGCTGGGCAAGGTTGTGAGCCGCTTACGCCACGGGTCCAAGCGGCTACGGCCCGACCGGCTCCGCGACCTCGACACGATCGGGTTTCTCTGGCGCGTCCGGGGCTCCGGCTCGCGCTGTCGTGTCCTTTTGCCGAACGACCCCGACATTCAGATTCGGCCAGTGGCATTTGACGCGCTCATCGAGGCGCTGGTGACGTTCCAGCGCCTCCACGGGCATCTCGACGTCCCCGATGGCTTTGTTGTACCCGACGACGCCGCGTGGCCCACCGCCGCGCACCATGTCGTGCTCAACTGCGTCATTCCATTGCTTCGGGCGCAGTTGTACGAGCTCTCGGATGCCGACGCTGAGCGCGTGCACGCTGCCGGTATCGTCACGGACCTGCCCAACTTTGATACGCTCTTACGCCTCGTGGCGATCTACCGCCAAGTGTATCGCACCGGTGCGGTCCGTCGCGACTTTGCGGTGCCATCCACGGGCGACGAGTGGCCCGACGACTGGCGGGGTCTGGCGCTCGGCGACCTCGCGTGGACGCTCGGACTCAAGGCCCATGGACTGGACAAGGTGCGGCGCGCGCGGCTCAAGGCCACCGGCTACGTCTTCAACTCGCCGGCGACCTGGGCGCGCATCGTCCGCGGCTGGCGAGAGTACTACAAGCTGCATGGCTCGACGGCGGTACCAAATTTGTTTGTCGTACCAGCGTCACCCGAGTGGCCCACGGAAGTTCACGGTCTCCGGCTCGGGCACTGGGTCGACGTGATCACAAAGGCGCGGGGATTTCGGTTCTTGCCGGCAGAGACCGTCGCGGCCATCGATGCGCTCACAACGGACGATCCCAGGGACGATACTGAGGACCACCGCGCCTTGTCGCCGCCAACTCGGACACCCGATGTGTTGCCCAGTGACACGGTCGTTACACCGTCCAGTGACGTCGTTGCGTCGTCGCCAGCTCTGACAGCTCTAATTCCAGCGAAGACGTTGCCCAGTGACACGGTCGTGACACCGTCCCGTGACGTCGTTGCGTCGTCGCCAGCTTCGATTCCATCGTCAGCTCTAATTCCAGCGAAGACTGTGGAGGCGCGGCGTCTGAGCATGTACCTGGGTCTCTTGGATATGTGGCTGCAAAGCACGCGGACTCGTTGCGAGTCGACGGTCCTCGGTGCCGTGACGCCCGCCTGCCCTCCGGTGCTGCGAGGTCTGCCCATCTGGGCGTGTCTCCTCCGGCTCGAGGTTGGCCAAGTGTTCGAGAACACACACCACAGGCCGCAACTCCTCGCCCGCGGCATCGACCTTGATGCGCGCTGGCGCTCCAAGCTCGAAGCGCTCGCGACGTTCAAGGCCATTTACAACCATTTGCGAGTGCCGCGGTCGTTCGTCATCGAAGCCTCCGACGTCTGGCCGCCAGCGATGCACAGCTTTCCTCTCGGTGACGCCGTCTCGTGGCTGCGCAAGCTGGGCCGGGCGGGTGTCGTCGAATGGGCCGTCGCACAGCTCGACGCGCTCGGCTTCAAGTGGGACACGGACGAGGGTACCCAGAACGAGAACACGGTCGACCTCACGGCCCGCCACGAGCCGGCACGCGCCACTACGATCTTAGCGTCGTCTCCCGGTGAGATCTGGGACTTGCGTCCGGTTCCAGTGTTCTGCCTCGAAGAGCCGGCCGAGTGGAGCGCTTTTCTCGAAGCCCTCTACCAGTTTCGCGACTACTATGGGCATTTGAACGTCCCGTTCGACTACATGACGGGCTCGGCGCTGCCGCTTGGCCACTTGGTGCAGCAGCTCAACAACGGCCACATACGGCTGTCCAGGGCTCGGCGGGCCGCCTTGGTCGCTCTCAAGCCGTAGACGTAACCCCACAATGAAACAAAATAGTGATTGGGCGTCGTTGTACCGAGAAGCACATATATATACTGGTAGATACTCGGAATGGCTTCCACTCGAATTTTGGACCATATTCGTCCATACCATTCCACGATGCCACCACAGAGCGCCACGTCATTAGCGCCAAGTACTGTGACCGACCGACAGAGGTAATCACGTACCCCTGCCACTCCAATACGAACGGTTCGATACGCATATGCCACCTCCAGCTGTAGGGCATCCCGTGCAATAGTTTAGAGTATCCCGTGCAAAAGTCTAATATAAATATATACACGCTTCCTTCTATCATCGTTTGGCCACGACGACAGGACCCTTCCACCTCAATGTCGCTAGTTCTTGCTGCTACGTGAAATAGTGTGAAATCGTGTGTCGACTTGGAGTCAGTGGTGCTGGCAGTGTCTAGAAACACGCTGCTTTAACCGTTAACGAGTCGGCAAAACGACTGGTGCTGGGCGGTCGCCGCCTTGGCAGCTAATGGTGTCGATGGTCGTCGCCGTCAGTGATTGGTGCACGACCAGACAACGACGACAAAGCTTATGAACTTCTGCGGCCTACACTTGGCTACTGTAATGATATCCGTCGAAATGAATACCAGGTGGTCCTGTTGCACGTGGTCGTGACGACGGCGCGGTGCAGTTGGCATAAGCACCGATGATCGAGACGCCGTGGGAGCACAAGGTGCAAGCCTTCGCGACCTTCCGCTCTGTCTACGGCCACTGCCGCGTGCCCTCGGGCTACCGCGTGCCCGCTACCGAGCCCTGGCCGGCGTACCTGCATGGCCTCCCGCTGGGCATGATCTCGGCCAACGCCCGCAACGCGATCAAGATGCAGGACCCGGACCGCTTCGAGCAGCTTGAGGCCATCGGCTTTGTGTGGGCGCCGACCGAGGGCATTGAGCGCGCGGTCGTCAGCGTCTTTGGCAAGCCGCGCATCCAGAAGCTCGATCTCTCGGCGCTCGTCGCCGCGCTCCAGACGTACCACGACCGCCACGGGCACTTGGAGATCCCGCAGGGCTTTATTGTGCCCGAAAAGTCAGACGCGTGGCCGGCGGACGCGGCCAACGCCATGCTGTGGTACGCGCCGCAGACGCTTCGCTGCTTCTTTTACGATCTGGGCGTCGACGAGGTGGCGACCGTGCACCGGCTCTCGCTCTGCACCGATTTGCCGCAGTGGAGCGACGTCCGGCGCCTCCTGACGCTCTACAAGACCAACGTCAAGCGCCAGACCGTGCCGATAGAGTATCTCGTGCCCGCCACCGACGCGTGGCCGACCGAGTTCCATGGCCTCGGCCTTGGCGAGCTCGTGTGGTTCCTCGGCATCAAGCGCGAGCTGCTGCCGCGGGACAAGCGGTTCAAACTCGACTACTCTCAGCTGCTTTTTCAATCGCCCGAGACGTGGGCGTCCATCGAGCGAGGCATCGCCGCGTACGAAACCATCGTCGACGGCGCCAACCCGGTACCCGCCGACTTTGTCGTGCCGCACACAGACGAGTGGGACGCCTCGCTGAGGGGCGTGCGCCTCGGCCACTTTGCGCGACGGTTCTGGCAAGCAAAGAAGCTGCTTTTGGTCAACCCGCCGATGCGGCCACGCACGCCGAACGAACCGCCGGCCTCTTTGAGTAACCTCCTCTCGCTCAAGCGCAAGCGAGTGGACGCCGACGAGGGCCGCCTGCAGCGCCTCCGCGTCTTGTGGGCCGACAAGGTCGACGCGCTCATTACGTACCGCTCCATTTATGGGCATTTGTTTGTCCCGCAGGGGTTTACCGTCGGCGAGCACGACCGTCAGTGGCCGCGGCACCTGCGTGGCATGACGCTCGGCGCGTACATCACAGCGTTCCGGGGCGCGCTCCACCTCCAGCGCGCCCACCGCATCGCCGACCTCGACGACCTCGGGTTCATTTGGGTCAGCAAACACCGGGCGACGCGGCTGCCCGGCGTCGGCTGCACCAAGTCGGTGCCGCTGGTCGACCTCGTGGAAACGCTCAGCACCTTTCACTCGCTCTACGGCCATGTCGACGTGCCCGTTGGATTCACTGTACCAGACGATTCGCCGCCGTGGTCGCGCAAGGCGAGTGGCATCGTCGTGCGCGAGATGCTCCGGCGCCTCCCGCACCACTTTTACGACCTAGACGTCGAGCAGCAAGTGGTCGTCCACGGGCTCGGGCTCTGCAAGGACCTCCCGCCCTGGGCTGAACTCCTCGATCTCCTCCGCGTCTTTCGAGCCCAGTTTGGCCATGGCAGCGTCGGCCTCGACTTTCAAGTGCCTGCTTCGCCCGACTGGCCCGCACGATGGGACGGGCTCTGCCTCGGCGAGCTTGCATTTGGCGTCGGGCTGCGGGCCGCGGGGCTCGCGTTCGGCGCCGAGGAGGAGCTTGCCGCGACGGGTTTTGTCTTCAACACTCCGACGACCTACGCGCGCATTCTGCGAGCGCTGCATGCACACAAGGCCATTCATGGAAGCGTCGACGTCGACGAGAGCTTTGTCGTGCCGACGGACGACCAAGCGTGGCCCACGGACATTTGTGGACTGCAGCTTGGCCGCTGGCATCGCCGCCTCCAGCGCATCCGTGAGCTCCGGCAACTGCCAGCGTCCGTTCAGCAAGAGATCGAGCGCCTCGAGAGCCGCCACCCGACCGACGATGAAGCACAGAACGCGGCTGCACTGTGGGCCCACGTGCTCTCGGCGCTCACGACGTACCGCGCCGAGTTTGGCGACGTCAAGGTGCCGCAAGACTATGTGGTGCCACCCGAGGCGACTGACCTCGAGCGACGCGGCCTCCAGCTCGGCGCTATCCTCTGCGCTCTCCGGACGCAGCCGTGGATCGACCCCGTGTACAAGGCGGCGCTGGAGGCCCTTGGGTTTGACTGGACGCAAGCATCGGCGCCTGTAAGCGCGGCTGACGACGACGGGAGCGACGGCGAGGGTAGCGTCAAGCTCGACCCGAACGAGACCGAAGGCTCGGAAATGTCGGGCAAAGCCGGTCCGCGACCGCAGCGACCGTGGGATCACAAGATCGAGGCTATGATTCTGTACCGGTTGGAGCACGGGGACTTGGCCGTGCCGACCTCGTACCGCGTCCCGGCAGCAGCGCCGTACCCGCCGCACCTCCACGGACTCTCACTCGGCATCCTCGTCACGCAGCTGCGCTACTCGAGCGTTGTGGTGCCTCCCGAGCGCCAGCGCATGCTCGACGCTCTCGGGTTCCTCTGGCGCACGACGCGGGGGGTGACGCGCGCCGTCCTGCAGTCCGCTGACTCTGGCAAGATGCATGCCCGCAACATGCGCTGGGACCCGCTAATCTCGGCGGTCGTGACCTTCAAGCGGCTCCACGGCCATCTCAAGATCCCGGCCGGGTTTGTCGTGCCGTCCGACGATGACGACGCATGGCCGGCCGCGGCGCGCGGTGTCGTGCTCGAGTACGTGATTCCGTCGCTCCGCGCCCACATGTACGAGCTCACAGACAGCCAGTCCCAGTGGGTGCGCTCCGCGGGCATCGTCGTTGACATTCCGGACTTCAAGACGTTTGTGGAGCTCGTCAAGACGTACCGCGCCGAGTTTGGCTCGGGCGCCATCGCCCGGGACTTTGTCGTGCCGGCGTCGGGCGGGCCGTGGATCGAGGCGTGGCGTGGCCTTGCGCTCGGGGACCTCGCGTGGTCGGTCGGCTTGAAGGCGCGAGCGCTGGACGCGGAGCAGCTGACGCTGCTGGACGAAGCCGGGTTTTACTTTAACGCGGACGCAACGTGGGCGCGGATCCTCCGAGGGCTGCAGCAGTTTGCGCACAACTACGGCGCGTTGCGCGTGCCAAGCGCGTTCGTAGCGCCGGCTTCGTGGCCCTCGGACCTCGCGGGGCTCCGGCTCGGGTACTGGTCGGACCGCACACGCGTCGCGCACCGACTGTCGCTGCTGCCACGCGCCACCGCGGCGGCTCTCAGCGAACTCTGGGCGCCACCAACGAACAACAGCGCTCTGCCGTGGGTCCCCCCCAAGACGGCCGCCGAGGTCGAATCCATCAAGGCGCGACTGCGCGCGATGGGACGAGTGCTGCGTGACGTAATCGGGTCGGCGCGCCTCCCGCCGACGTTTACGATTCCGACGACCGGCGTTGCATGGCCGGAGCACAGCCACGGCTTCCCGCTTGCAGAAGGCATCCGGTGGCTGCAGACCCAACCGCGACTCGGACACGCGGCGCAAGTGCGGCCTCCGATTGAGCCGTCGCCTCGACAACAACTCAAAGTGCTGGAACCGACGCCGTCAGGACCGCTGCCACGGCCGCCGACCCCGGCAGTCGCGCCAACCATGGCAGTCGCATCCACAACGGCCGTGGCGCCGCAGGTTGCCGACTGGCACCAGAAGGCGCTTGCGATTGCGATTTACCGCGCACTGCACGGCGCCGCCGAAGTGCCGCGGGACTTTGTCGTGCCGTCGGTTCAGACGCGGCAGTGGCCCGAGAGCTGTCGCGGCATGCGCCTCGGCATCATCGTCTCCAAGATCTGCAGCTACAAGCGCATGTACGACGTCGCAAGAGAAGCCGATCTCCGCGCCATAGGTCTGACGTGGCGCTCGGCCGCGCCCTCGTCGCGCTGCGTCGTGCGAGACCCGTCGTCCGGCGAGCGCGTCGTGCTCACCATCGACTTGTCGGTTCAGATCGAAGCGCTTGTCGTGTACAAGCGCCTCTACGGCCGCGTCGACGCGATCCCGACCGACTTTGTTGTGCCGGCCGGCGACGAGGCGTGGCCGTCGGGCGCCGCCAACATTCTCTTGTCGTTCGTGCCGCCGTCGCTGCGATACCACTGGTTTGAGATCCCGTCCGACATGGAGAGGCTGCTGCGAAGCATAGGTCTCTTGGCCGACGTGCCACCCTTTGACGGCTTTGTGTCGCTCGTCGACGCCTACCGACGCGTTGTCGGCGAGGCGTCGGTGCCGCTGGACTTTGTCGTGCCCGCCACGCTGGCCTGGCCGACGCAGTGGCACCATGTGCACTTGGGCGAGCTCGCGTGGTTCGTGGGCCTCCGCGCGACCAAGCTCCAGTCCGACCAGACCGCCAAGCTGCGCGCGATCGGCTTTCGCTTTAACTCGACGGCGACGTGGGCGCACATTGTGAACGGTCTCCGGATCTTTTACCGTCTCCACGGCCGAAAGACGGTCCCGTCCGATTTTGTCGTGCCATCTGACGCCGAGTGGCCCAGCGACCTGCACGGCGCGCGGCTCGGCCACTGGGTCGAGTGCATGACGACGGCCAAACGCATGCTGTTGCTGCCGCGAACGACGATCGAGGCCATTCGCGTCGCGGCGGCCGACGCCCTTCAACCCGCACCGGCCTCGAGCCCGGCAACACCGGTCGCACCCTCGCCCATCGCGCACATTCGTTCGACGCCAAGTACGCCGAGCCGGTCGGTGCCCGTGTCGCCGGCGCCGCGCCCGTCCATGGTGGTCTACAACGTCGCGGTCGAAGCCCTTCGCGCGTTCAAGCGGATGCACGGGCACTTGGAGGTGCCGCCGACGTTCGTCGTGCCCGAGAACGACCGCACGTGGCCGTCCATGACGTGGAAGCTCAAGCTCGGTGTGTTCGCCCAGCGCCTGCGCAGCGACGACGCGATGCCGACGCCCGTGCGCGACCAGCTCTCGGAGCTCGGCTTTGTGTTTTTCGACGACGCCCACCGCCAATGGATCGCGCACCTCCAAGCGCTCGATCTGTGGATGCGACTGCGCTCGCCGCCGTCCGAGTACACGCGCCTCGGCGACGTCTCGCCCGCGTGCCCCGAGAAGCTCGCAGACGTCGCAGTCGGCGCGTGCTTGCTGTCGCTTGAAATCGGGCAGACGTTTGCGACCATGAACCACCGGTTCGAGCTCCGCGTCCGCGGCATCGACCTCGACGCGCGCTGGCTCGCCAAGCTTGAGGCGCTCGCGACCTTCAAGGCCCTCTTTGACCATTTGCACGTGCCGCGCGACTTCGTCATCCAGCCCGTCGCCGTCTGGCCGGCGTCCGCGCACGGCATGGCGCTCGGCCAGGTCGTCGCATGGCTGCGGCAGCTGACGCCGACCGGTATCATGCCGTCGGCTTTAGCGCAATTGGACGCGCTCGGCTTCGAGTGGGACGACGTGCCGCTCGACGTGATTCCAGAAGGTATGACGCTCTTAGCAGCCGAGTTCCCGACGCACCCGCCGACGACGTTCGAGGTGCCGGCGACGTCGCCGTGGCCGCGCGATCTCTGGGGCACCGACTTGCTACTGCTGGACGCCAAGCGCGAATCGTGGCTGGCCGAGATGGAGACCAAGTACGTCGAGTCGCTGGCACTGCTTTGGGTGCCGTCGGCCGTCACCCCTCTCTCGACGGGCAAGCGCGTCTACTCGGCCGTGCTCGTCCTGCAGTGCATTGAGCACTACACGACGCTCCACAGTGATTCGCGCGTCCCACTGCTCTTCCACGTCCCGATGCGTGGCGGCGGGTGGCCCGAAGGCGCGTTTCTCATGCCCCTCGGCTTCTTTGTCTGGGCGATACGCGACCAGCCAGAGCGCCTCGACCCGTCCGTGCTCTCGACGCTCGGCGCCATCAACTTTGCGATTGCGATGCCGTCGGACAATCCATCCGACGATGACGACGATGACGAGCAGGACTGTCCGATGGCCAACGAAGACAACGACGACTGCCTTGCCGACCACGACACTGGCCTTTCCTTCGACATCAACATGATTGTACCAGGCGACGACGACGTCCACGTCTAGTTTAGAGACGCTTACTACTACTACACATTTGTCGAAGTTACTAGACAAACGCGTTTTTGTGCTCGCTAAACTTCGACATAGTTACAAAGCGAGCTGCACGCTGGGAGACACTTCGATGCCACTCTGGCGCTCGCCGCCCAACGCGCCGCCGATCACGTCCTTGGGGCGGGTCGACCTCGTGCGCTGGAGGCGCGCGTACAGAGACTACTGCCGCGACATGGCGTTGTACTGCCGGGCTGTCAACGTCCCGCTTGCCGGTTGCGTCGCGTCGTGGACGAGCTGCGTGGACCCCGACTTGCTCAGAGTTGCGTGCGAGTTTGACTGGCACATGGACCCCGCCAGCCTCACTGAGAGGGGCCTGCGCACCCGGCTCGCCACGATCATGGAGACGCCCCATATCAAGTCGGCGGACGACATTCGCAAATGCTTTGCCTCGCTGCACATGCCCTTGTCGCCGACGGGGGATGCCAACGGCCAGCGCCTTGACTTTATGGTTCAAGTGGGCAGACTCGTGGGGTTCAAGTGGGCAGACTCGTGGAGGAGGCCGCGCTGCAGACCGAGATGGCCACGTATGGGCGGCTCATTGTGGCCGCTATCGTGGAGAGGGTGCAGCCGGCGATCTTGCGCGAGCGGGTTCGAGCGCGCTTGGAGATCGCGCCCAACGACTCGCTCAAGGTCTTCGCCAACATCCTCTTGGAGCAGCTCCAAGCGCTGAACGAATGCGAGCACCTTCAAATCGAGGACAGCAGCAGCCTCCGACGATCGGGAGGAGTGAAGAAGCGTCGACGCGTCCGGCATCGGTCGACAGTCGGCGCAGAAATGTCGGCGGCCACGAAGCCTCGACACCATTCCCGTCCGTCGACGTGCAAGAAGCAAAAGACAGCTGCTTGAGAGTAGCCTGCAGAAGCGCTCCATCTGTGTACAAAATACAAGTTGTCCATAATTCGTGAGTAAATGTTACCGAGTAAACATCAAATTGCAGCTTCAAGCATCCTTGTCCGGAAGCGCACAGCGGTCGTTTGTGCTCAGACAGCACACTACGAGGCGAGGACAGAGGTCGCGGAAGAGACGAGTGATCTCGGCCGTTGGCATCGCGTGGCCTGCGAGGCACAGATGGCGCAGCGCGGGGGAGACTGCGTCATCGATCCAATGTTCCCACGAGCGAGCATGGTCCCAAGCAACGTTGCGCAAGGCGGCGCGCTGGAGGCGGCGGCAGCGCGCGAGAAATGCAAGGTGCGCTGTCGAGAGCGTTGCGCAGTCGAGGCGAAGCTCCTCGAGGTGACCGAGCGTCGGCAAGAGCTCGGCCAAGCTCTGGGCGTCAGATGCAGATACGTGGTCAATGGCGAGGTACTCGAGCGCCGGCATAGCTCGGAGCGCGGAGCAGAGGTCCGTGGGCTCGGTCGTGAAGCTGGTGGCAGCCGCACCGAGTAGCTCGAGATGCGTGAGCCGAGCGCCGTCGAGGACGTCGGCAGGCTGCCATGCGCCGCCAAACTTGGATTTAAGTTTGAGGTGTCGCAGCGACGACGGTAGTCGATCGCTGAGGTTGCCTTGGCGCACAAAGTCAATGCTGCGCAGTCGCGAGGTTCGAAGTGCGTCCAAGAGCTCCCCTTGAGAAGCCATACCGCGAAGCGCGAAGGCTTCTATGCGCGGCTGCTGCAGCAACTCGAGGAGCAAGTCCATGACGAACGAAGGGACTGTCTCCCAGGTAGATCCATCGATGGCCACGTCTCGGATGCTCGGATGCTGGAAGAGCCCGTGAAGCAGCGGCGTCACGAGGCGTGGCACCAAAGTGGCGCCAAGGCGAAATTGAACCTTGCGCAGTCGCGGTGTCGCAGCTAATGCCTCGAGAAAGGCTGCGATATCGCTTGGATCGTCCGCCTGGTCTAGCACCAGCGACATCTCATCGACGTTGGGTCCCAGTAGCGCGGCGGCGACCGCCAGCGACACGGGCTTGGTAAAAACAATGCGCGCCTCCTCCAGGAAGGCGTAGTTGGCTCGCGGAATACCACCAAAGCACAGCAGTGGTCGAAGCGAGGCGAAGGCGCCGACAGATGCGAGCTCGTCCGGCGTGAGGGCGTCGCAGCGCAGGCGAGGCCAGAGGTACGCCGCGGGCACGGAGCGCGCGAGAGTGACAAAGGCTTGGAGCGGGTCGCCGAGCTCTTCGTACGGCGAGAGCTCCACGAGGGCTTGGAACGTGTAGGGACATGCGACGAAGGTGGCGATCGTCCCAAGGACGTCGGCGCTGAGCGAAAGGGCCATGTTGTCAATTGCACTTTTCTGTCGCTGGATTGTACCTAGTCGCATGTGATTTGCGGAGCTAAATTAGCTGATCCAATGAAATCGCCCAAGGGTTGATTGATGCTGGATTGAAGCACATCTGCTGCGCCAGAGCCTCTGCGCCAGAGACGTGTTTGGTAGATGTCCAAATTACTGCAATGGCTTTGATTCTTAATCTTATCAGTCCAACTCAGTGGCAGCGACGTTCCGCATAATGGCCGCTTCCAGCTCTGCCACGTCATCCGGAAAATCCGGTTAATAAGTGTGACATGCGGCTTCTTGAAATGGCGATCGCCCAGCACGGGCGGCACATGGCATGTGTAGGTCATACCTAAATCTCGCTAACGCACGAGCTTGACGCATGCAGACAAATGCGCAAGGCGAGGTCGTCCTTGAACTGAGCGCCGTTGGCAACGCGCGGTGCGTGTCGGTCAGCCCGTCCCTTCTGTCACACGGCGCTCCGATTGGCCACAGCAACTCACTTCTAAACACGCAATCGACCAAACAATGCGAGGAGCGCGGACCGTCGCGCTGCTGGCAGTCGCGTGCGTAGGCGTCCACGCGTGCGGAGACGAGTTGTGTCTGCCGATCGTGGAGCTGCAATGCGGCTCGGACGGCGTTATCTACACGAACGCGTGCCTCGCGGAGAAGGCAAAGTGCAGCAATCGGGCGTTCACGTACTCGGCCGGCGCGTGCCCGAAGCAGACGCCGCCGCCACGCAGGCCCGTGGCAACGATCGATTTGAATGCGATCACGTTTCCGCGCTTCTCCACGCCGCACCTGCGAGCGCCGACAGTCGACGAGGGGGACGAGCCTCGACGCGCGTTTCGCGACAACTAAGGCGTGATTGGCTCTACACAAAGAGTGATATTGTCCCATGACGTATTAAAATGAGCTAAACTAACAAGTCGAAATGCGTAGTTGTTCGGGTGATCATGTTGTCGCAAAGGCGCCGGTTGTGCTAACACGAAACCCAAGTTGGTGACATTTTCTCGCAAAGTCGTTGCCGACATTCTCTTGCCGCAACTCTGAATGAAATCGAGCGCTCTCTGGGTGGTTATCAAGAGTTTCTTCAGTGATGACCTGAAGCGGCGAAGTACGCCAACGCGTTCGTTCGACGGCTGGTGCGGAAATGCTGGCAAGCTCTTGCTTGGCTACATCTGGCGCCTTCTATCCTGCTGCCACGTCATGACCAGATACATACTCGAATTGTAGTTTTTAGAGAATGTAACTTGGCACCGCGGTCGTCGCTTGCTGCTGCGCATAGTTTCACGGCTCGGTGTCTACAACCAGTTCTTGTCCGTCAGTCCGCCAGCCATGCGTTCTATCGTCAATTGTCAGCCACACAATCCGGCAACAAGATAGCGTGCACGATTGAGCTCAGTGCTCACTTTTCGATTTTCCGACACCATTCATGGTTCGCTGCACACTGCTACTGGCGCTTCTCCTCTCGCTCGTTGCCGGCGAGCCCCTCCAAGCTGGCGCGTGCGGCGTCAAAGCTTGTCCGCGCCTGCAGCAGCCGCAGTGCGGCTCGGACGGCGTCACGTACATGAATGCGTGCGCTGCAGACAAGATCAAGTGCGGCAACCGCAGGTTTACATACAAGGCCGGCAGTTGCCCCAAGCCGCGCCACCCCAAAGCAGCTGATGACTCTGACACGATCACGTTTCCTACTGCTGTTGCGACTCCGCATCTGCGCGTACGCCCGGCCACTGACCGTCTTGCAGACGATTAACTCGAGTGACTTTCGATCGTAGATAACTCGAAATACGCCTATGCATCATACCTTATCGTATTTGCTATGACGCGGCAAACCATCCAACTGGCCGAATATGGTCGGTTAGTGCGCAGCCGTTAGTAGTAACCGGCTGGACCAAAGTACCGGCTCGACTAGCCGCGAGTCAAACCGTTTGGCACGAATCGGCTGGAACGATGGTCGAGGCTTTTGCCTGGCTCTGAGCAATATGGTTTGGTAGTAGCTGTTGTCGACAATGGCTTCTAGTAGAACCATGCGACCACTCTCTTGCGATGCGACTCAGACCACCTCTCGTCAAGATGGACGTTGACTCCTGTCATAGTCCCACTCCATGCTCGCATTCGACTCAGACTGACATCTGAGTCGAGCGTCAGATCCCAAATGTTTGGAGCCTCCTTCCTAGCTGCATTGCTCAATTGACCATGCTTCGAACACTGACCTTCATCTCGTTCTCGCTGCTACCACCTGCAGTGTGTGCAAGCGGCCTCGCAGCCATCTTCTCCAAGGCACGCTTCCTCGAGCTGTTTCCCCAGGCGCTGCCCGTGTACCAGTACGAGAACCTCGTGCTCATGGCGGCCACGTACCCGAAGTTTGCCAACACTGGCAATGACGCCGTTGACAAGCGGGAGGTCGCGGCCTTTCTCGGGCAAGTCGCTTTGGAGACGGGGTATCTGCAGTACGCGGAAGAGATCGCCAAGAACGACTACTGCCAAGCGTCAACCGCGTATCCGTGCTACCCAGGAAAGCAGTATTACGGTACTCCACACCGTAAATCTTGATGCGCAAGTAGCCAATGGCTCTAGGTCGCGGTGCCATCCAGCTCTCGTGGAACTACAACTACAAGGACTTTGGCGCTGCAGTGGGACTCGATCTGTTGGCCCAGCCAGAGCTCGTGGCCTCCGACAAGAACCTCGTGTGGCGCAGCGCGCTCTGGTACTGGAACACGGACAAGTGGAACGGCAACATTCACAACGTGGTCGGGCAGCCGGGCGGCTTTGCCTACACGACGTACATCATCAACGGCGGCCTCGAGTGCGGACTCAACCCGCCCAACAAGGACTCGGAGAAAGCGCGCATCGCCAACTACATCAAGTTTTGTTCGGTGCTTGGAGTCTCGCCGGGCGACAACCTCTCGTGCCAAACCAGCGCGTACCCACCAAAGACACCGTGGCCAACGCCGGGGCCAACGCCCACGCCAACACAGGGACCCTCGACAGTTCCAACTTTAGCTCCGACGACGCCATCACCGACATCAACTGCTGCGCCGACGCCGGCACCGACGTCAACGACAGCACCGGCGCCGACGACGCCGGCGCCACCTGCCACGACGCGCCCGCCGTCGACCACGTGCACAACACCCACCGGCGTCTGCACCAACTGCATCTACAACGATGGCGCGATTGCAGCCTGCTTTGCGGGGTGGACGCAGTCGATCTGTGCGAGTGCGGGCGCCAACTATCATTGGTGCGGCCTTGCTTGATTGCGAAGTGCAGTTGTTTCTCGACTTACTTAGGTTAAGAAATATATATTGTATATTGTATATTGTATATTGTATATTGTATATTGTATATTGTATATTGTTCACAGCTTGGCGGTGAGGGAAAGTCGGCGGATAAGCTGCTTTGTGATGCGCAGCTTGGACTGCGACGCAATGTGCTGGAATTTCTGGGCCGCGCCTTTTTCTAGCATAATATTGGTCAAGCGCGCTTCACTCACGAGGAATATTGGTACTGGGCATGGCCAAGATCATGCTCGAGACCTTGCTCTTCTGCAGATTTGTCAGTAGAATCATGCGCGCGACGGCCATGTGCATGAGTTTCTCGAGCACAATCGGGTACCGCGCGAGGACCGACTCGAGGTGTTCGTACTCGAGCCCTACGAGCGTGGTGCATATCCATTTCCCATATTGAAATATTGGTCGCACCGTGCAGCTCGCTGTAGAGCTCAGCGCGCACCGTGGCCGTGCGTTTTCGCTCCTGGTCTGTGAGCAGCAGCGCCATCTCTCCAAAGTGGTCGCCGTCGTAGAGGTACGTAATACCAATGTCCTGTTGTGATTCTTTGTGCGGCAGTGTCACGTGCAGCATGCCTGAATGGAATATTGGACTTGGGTGTACCAATATGACGCACCTTTGGATATGATATACATTTCGTTGGCCACCTCCCCTTTCTACGACAGCACTGATGGCCGCAAGGTCGCGCCGCGCCAGTACCGTAAGGACGACCGAGTTGGGCGGGCAGAATGTTGGCTTGAGCCGCATCGCGATCTCGGTAGTAAAACCCCTTGGTAAATCTATCCAATATATATCGTGTCTTGAGCGCGCCTTGACGAACAAATGTAAATATTGTTCACCGTGGAAGAAGACGACGTTGCGGATCGTGACTTTGGCGTAGTGCTCGGCGACCTCGCTTTTGAGGTTGGAAGGCAGGTCGTGGAGGATGCGAGCTTCGTTGTAGACGGTTTTGCGCTGCAGAAAATACCGGTAGTATCTAGCCCACATTGTGGTGCCGTGACGACAATCCCATAGAGTGTATACTTGCGGGTGCGCAGTTGAAGCAAGGCGGGGAGGTCCCGCGCCTTCATGTAGGCGTTGACTTCGTTCAGACGCTCGTAGTAGCGCGTCTCGTTGACGTTCATGAGCAGCACGATCGAGGACATGGACGCGATGACGTAGGCGTAGGCGGCGGCCGAGACGCCCATGGCCAAGATCGCAAAGCTGCGCTCGTAGCTACGCGCGCATTAGTGGCAAGTACTCTACACGTCTTAGGACTACATTGAGACAGGGTAGACATCCCCAAAGCCCACTGTCGTCATGAGCGTCAGCGACCAGTAGAGTGAAATCACGTAGAGGTTCCACGGCGATTCGTTGAGAAAGCCCAGTGTGGCGAGCCACGATGTGTTGAGGTAGTCGTCGTTCAGGCGGGCCACGAGGTAGAATCCGCAGGCGGTGTAGTGCGCGACGAGCGCAATCGTCGCCAGGAGCTCAAACGCGACGACCGCGTTCCGGCTCAGGCGGGTTCGGTCCTCAAAGAATTCGAGAATTTGACCGTACTAGGCCGGAAGCGGGTGATTCGCCATCGTCATATTAGGAGAACCGGACCTTGACGAGCCGCAGCACCTTGGCGAGCTTGGCCAGCCGAAAAACGCGGACGAGGCTCGCGACAGCGTTTGGTTCGGCAACGAGAAGGTCCCACGGCAGCGTCACGAGAATATCAAAGAGGAGCCACCCGCACATGTACCGACGCGCAATAGCTCTCGGGTCACGCACGACGCTCCCGGACCTCGGGTCCACAAACGCGAGGCTAAACACATGTTGCGCTGATACATTGATACAAACGCACCGCATTGTGAGCAGAATGTCGACGCCGAAGAAGAGGTCCATGCAGCGGTCGGTCGTGTCAACCCAGGCGTACGTGGCGCGCAGCTGGTCCAAGGTCTAGGTAGCAGTCGTGAGCCTCTCGGTATTTCGTGAAACGTCAACGATATTGTAGTGAGCAATGTAGCCCTCGAGCGGCTGAGTCGTAAAGCAAATAAAATACGGCGCGACGATGCAGACATAGAGGAGAGCGCCAGTTTGAATGCCGTTCCAGACCACGAGCGCCGGAGCGGTGGGCAGCAGGATGAACCAGTAGCGTCGTGATTCGTCGGCAGTAAAATTGTCGGCTACGAGCCGCAGGTCCTCTTTGCCTTGCTTGGGCACCGCAATGCGCGTCGCTACACGAGACACCGGTGGCTCCACGTGCGCCTTTGACGGCGATGCGACGAGTGTGCGCGACGGCGAAGGTCCCAACATTGCGCCCACGCTCTTGAGCTGCGTCGTCGACGCTGTGAGGACCTCAGGCGCTCGGGCTTCGCTCTCTGGCACAGAAAAGACGCGCGAGAGCCGGGCGCCACGCAGTGGCTGTCGTTCGTCGGTGGTGCGTGGCAACCGCGCGAGCCTTTCGATCGCGCGGTCGCTGAGGGTGTCGATAACCGGCGTCGAATCGCTCGGGAGCATGACGCTTAGTCGCGCCCGCGACTCCGAAATGGCCAAGGCGACTACAACTTCGGGCGGGTCTGAGGCCCACGACTCGCTGTCTTCGTCGTTAGCTTGCGATTCGACGACGTCGTCGGCTTCGTCGTCTCCAAACTCGCTCAGTCCAGGCCCAAGCGCATCAGCAATATCCTGCGGCAGCGCGTCGCCAATATCCAGCGGCAGCAACGCGTCGCCCGTGGGCCCGTGCGTTGGACTGTCCATCACGACGCGCCTTTGGTTATTTCTGCTAAGTATAGCCACTTGATGCTTGATGAAATAAATAATTTCGGAAAAATCGGCGCTAACACTTGGACGCGCGCGAGATCCTCGAGAAGACTTTGCCCACGAGGCGGCTCTGCGTCTCGGCCGCCATGCGCTGAAACTTGCGGTCCGAGACCTTTTCTAGCAGTGTGGCGGCAATAAGACCTCAGATGCCATCATCGGACGCGACGTACTCTGCATGGCGAAGACCATGTTGGCCACCTTGGTCTTTTGCAGGTTGTTGAGGAGGATCTGGCGCGACACGGCCATGTCCATGAGCTTGTCCAGCACCGTCGGGTACCGCGAGAGCCCGACCTGGAGGCTCGTGTACTCGAGGCCTGCTCTAAATGAGGACCCACACACGAGCCACACGTGTACCGTGGAGCTCGCAGTACGTTTTGGATCGAATGTTGGCCGACCGCTTCTTGGCCTGTTCTTCGAGCAGCAGCGCCATTTCCCCAAAGTGATCGCCGTCGTAGAGGTACGCGATCCCAAATTCTTGCTGCGTCTCGTGATGGAGCAGTGTTACGTGCAGGATCCCTAAGCAAGACCTTAGCTGAAGTGCACAACACTCGATCGCACCTTTGGAGACGATAAACATCTCGCCGGCCGTGTCGCCCATCTACACCCAGTGCTATCATCACGGCGCTACTGTCACGGAGCGCTGTACGCTGAGGACGAGCGAGTTGGGCGGGAAGAACGTCGGCTTGAGATGCATGGCGATCTCGGTCGTAAACCCATGGGGCAAGTCTAACAACATGTTTTGGGCGAAGGCCAACGCAGCAGTCGTACCGTGGAAGAAGGCGACGTCGCGAATCGTCACCTTGATGTAGTGCTCCGTGACCTCGCTTTTGAGGTTGGTCGGAAGGTCTTCGAGGATGCTTGCTTCGTTGTAGACCGTTTTGCGCTGCAGGAAATACCGGTAGTACCTAAGCACATGATCTCTCCTGCTGCATATCCCACCGATCTCGCACTTGCGGGTTCGAAGCTGGAGCGACGCGGGGAGGTCCCGCGCCTTCATGTAGGCGTTGACCTCGTTCAGGCGTTCGTAGTAGCGCGACTCCGTCACGTTCATGGACGCGACGATCGACGACATGGAAGCGATGACGTAAGCGTACGTGCCCGCGGAGATGACCATAGCCCCGATCGTAAAGACGCGCTCTTGCCTAGTCCGCTCTCAGATCGTAGTGCTAAGGGGTAGGTGTTTACGTGGTGACGGGGTAAATGTCGCCAAAGCCGACCGTGGTCATGAGCGTGAAGGCCCAGTAGAGCGACACGATGTACAGGTCGAACGGGGACGCGTTCAGCAGGTTGAGCGTCGCAAGCCATGAGTTCTCCATGTACGTGGCGTTGAGCCGCGCCGCCATGTAAAAGCCGCAGGCCGTGTAGTGCGCGACGAGGCAGATGGTCGACAGCAGCTCGAGGGTGACGACCATGTTGCGGCTCATGGGTGTCTGGTCTTCAAGAAACTCGACAATTTGTCCGTACTACCACGCCCATAAGTATCATTGGGTATCGACGCGAGTACTTTGATGAGGCGCAGGATCTTGGTGAGGCGCGCGAGGCGGAAGATGCGGATGAGCTCGAGGATGATGGCGTCCTTGGGCGTCGAGACGCCGACGACGTGGTCCCACGGGATCGTCACGAGCAAATCAAAGACAAACCACCCGTGTACGTAGTGCGCCGCGATGCGCTCGGGCCGCTTGACGACGTAGCCCGACTTGACATCGACAAAGGCAAAACTACGCATGCGCTACGATCCGAGTGCTCGAAGATGAGTCTACCGAAAGCTCAAGAGCAGGTCGAGGCCGTAGAGTGCGTTGACGATGCCGTCAAGCGTGTGGATGAACCGCTCGTTCGCACGCAGGTCGGCGGCCGTCTACGCACCGTCAACACGCGCGGCGACTACACCTTCAGTACCAGGTTGTAGTAGGCCACGTAGCCCTCGAGGGGCACGAGCCGGAAGCATGTCATGTACGGCGAAAACACGCAGGCGTAGACGAGAAGGACGAGCTGCAGCGGGTCCCAGAACCGGCGGAAGCGCGAGTCGGGCAGGATGACACTCCAGTGCGCGGGCGCGTCCTTGTCGTCGTCGGCGACAACCGACAGCTCGCGCTTGTCGCCCATGGCCTCGCGCACAATGTGGCGCGGCGTGACGAGCGCGCGCGTCGACGGCTGCTTCTCGAGCGGCGGAAGCATGTCGCTGTCGCTCGGGATCATGGGCAGCGTCGCGATGTCGACGACGTCCGTCCGCTTCTCGGCCAAGTCGCGCTGACGAACACTCATCGCGAAACGGAAGCTCGCAATTGTGAACTGTCCGGGCAGGCCAGCGGCTTCTATATATATAAACACACGAGGCATAGCGCTCGTAAGCCGAGCTTTCGTGCTGTGGTCCCATGAGACGCTGTCCAGCGCCAGAGCAACCCGAGGTTAACTTCTTTCCACCGGCGGCCCGTTGAGAGCCATACATCGCATGCAAACCAGTCAGCGTGTCGTTGCAGGCACCCCAGACGCTGCCGCCGACAATGATCATCCAGCGCGGCAAGTGCCCACGGGCGTGTTGAAGTGGCGACCTTTGTGGTCAGATAATGGCTGTATTTTAAACAATGGTTTTGTAGGGTAAATGTTTGCTTCGATCGAAGTTTGTGAATCTTCGACGATAAAAAGCGCATTTGATTGGCTGGCTCTTAAATTCAGCATTTATCTGACCTTTTTGACGCCAATCATTGACGTAGCGGAATCGCGCGGGAGAGCGCGTGGGACGCCAGGCGCGTCCGCTCGATCGTAAGCGTCCGCCATGTCTTGATGTCAAAAACAGCGACCGACGACTCGCTCAGCGGCCACGCGAGGAGCCCCGTGAGCGCGGCCGAGGCGTAGTCGATGTGCTGGACATGGTCGTGGACCCAGTCGGTCGACTCGAAAAGGTACTTGGCGCCACACGAGGTCAAGTGCGACTCGAAGGCGTCGACGACCCGAGCGCGGGCACCAACGAGGCGGGCGGTGGCGTAAAAAGTGCTCGAGATTGCTACCGCGATCGCCACAAGCACGAGGAGCCGCGTCTGCGACCCGATCGCAACGTCGCCGGTCTGACACGCGAGCGACAAGTCCATTTCGACGACCGTGCAAAGTGGCTGGAGACGCACGCTGTGCTCGACGGGGCTCGCGAAGCTCAGGATCGTGGCCACAAGCCACGTCAGCAGCGCCGTTTTGGTCGTGTACCGTGACGCGTACTCCCTCGTGTAGATCATGAAAGCGTCTTCGAGCGTGTAGACAAGCCAGCCGAGCTCGCTCGCCGCGAGGACCCTCGAGAATGTCAAAAGCGTCCGGCTCACGTCTTGACGCGACGTCGTCACAGTGGTGACAAAGTCGGTGCGCTGCAATTGCAGCGTTGCCGTGCTCAATATACAAAGCGCCGTCAAGCTGCGCACGCACAGCAGCGGTCGGCCGACCCAGACGGCGCCGGCGACTCGGTTGAGAAGAAAGAGGTTTCGACCCTCGGTCGTAAACGCATTCAGGAGAGTGTACCCAATGGCAACGAGCGCGATGACTGCGAGGACGCCCGAGACGTACTGGCACAGCGTTCGCAAGAAGACGACAACGTTGACCGGCATCTCGATCGTGTTGGCGGCCATCGACACGGCGCGAGACGTCGTCGAGAGGACGGCAAAGGACGCGATATCGCCGTCAAAAGCGAGTACCTCCCGCGCGTCGACCGCCCAGTCGTAGACCATGGTCCAGCTGGCAAAATGCATGCCAGGCTCCTCAAAGAGCTTCTGGAAGAACAGCTCGTACGACGCGGTCTCGGTGCGATACAAAAACTGCGTAAACCCCACGCGCGCATCGTTGGCTTCCAGCGCAATGGCCTCGCGACGGTTGGCGGCCAAAGACTCGGCAGAGAAGAGCGTTGACGCCAGCGCCGCAACGTTGGTGACAAAATTGCCGCAGCCCTTGGGATTGAGTGCTTCGGTGCTGCAAGCCTGTCGCATCGTTGCCTCGGAGGTGAGCGCGATACCTGACGCGATGGAGGCCACGAGCGCTTGGTTCTTTGTTGGGTAGAGCCACTCGCCTTGCATGCGGCTGCAGAGCGCATCGGACCCGAGAAACTGCGCCATCGATACCGTATAGTTGAACACGCCGAAAGCTCTATGGCAAAGGACACTGGCGCCCGCGCCCATGTACAGCGTCTTGTTGATCGCGAGTGGTATCGGCGTCAGCTGAGCCAGGAGCTCCAAGGACGCGTACGCCTCGCGCGCGTCACTGCGCGTGGCCAACGCCTCGGCGGTCGCACGCGTGATGCTCTGCACGAACTGACGCAGCGCGGCTGGCGCTGCCACGTGGCGGACGTCGACGGCGCCAAACGGTCCGATGCTCAATGCGACGATCGACGCGCCAATGCTGAGCGGCGACGGCACGGTGCCGTTCTGCATGTACATGTCTTGGGCCGAGTGATTCAAAAAGGCAAACTGGGGACTCTGTCGCACGAGCGAGAGACCGACGATCTGAGATCCGTTGTTGGCGATAGCCCAGAGGTCGCTGGCAAACGTCCAGTAAAAGCTCCGCGACGTCGACGACTCGATTGTGAACGCGCCGTTGTGGGCTTCGATGCTAAAGTCGTACGAGAAACCGAGGGTGTTGGTGACCGAGAAACCCGCGTTGAGTCCGATCGACTTGTAGTTTTGCCACTGCGTGGTGAAGGACGCAATGCTATGCGAGCGCCAAAGTAAGATTTCTTGCGTCACTGGGATTGGTGTCGATGGCAGCGACGCAAGCCACGACGGGCGCAAGACGCGGACAGCCGAGGCAATTCCACGTTCAAACGAGTCGCCCCAGCAAGCTAAAAACGCGGCTCGACCGATGTTGCGCAAAACCGCCTCCAAGAAGACGGCGCCGTTGGACGCATACTGATCACGGCAGCGCGCCTGTCGACGGGACGACGACGCCATCTCGAGTGTTTGATCAAAGTCCACCCAGCAGTACATGGTTGCGATCCAAGGCACATTGCATCCGTCCATCTCACGCAAACCATGCAGCATCATCAACAATTCCGACCCGCTCTCGGACTGGATGGCCCGCGCTCGCAAGGGCGAGTACTGAATGAGCGCTTCGGGTGACCCGTAGTCGATCAAGACGTCGGCAAACTCAGGCGCGTCGAGGCGGACACTGCTGTGCTCCGTCATGAACTCGCGGTGAAACCAGTTGGCGACAAACGTGTGCATGCCAGACGTGTTGAACGTCGCCCAGTACATGTCGTTGCCCAAGTTGACGGTCGAGAGCTGGAGGTACGAGATGCTACCCACAGCAGAAAACGTCACGTAAGCTAGGCCCGCAATGACCTTGCCGCGCGCACGCCACGATGTGTGACCGACAGCGACGAGGTGGGTGTCGATGGCCAAAATAGGGTCGACCCGGGGGCCAACGTCCGTCGTAAAGACTCGCCAGAGCTTCAGGTCGAGCATGTAGACCCTAGACCCAACGCGACACCGGAAGAAGCCGCTCATGACCGCGGTCGCGTGGTCGATGGGCCAGCTTTCGCACGAGGGTGCCACGTAAGCGATGACGCTCGCCGGCACGAAATGTGCGTCTTTGGGCGTCTCGCGAAGTGCGCGCTCGGGGGGTATGCAGACGTAGCCGCAAAACAACGCCAGCGCCATGAGAGCTAGCATGCAAAACGCGCGGTCCAGCGAGCCAATCGCGACAATTCCGCTGGCGCAGTGCAGTACACCGTCTTGGCTTCTGCAGGTCCGCTCCACTGTCGCGTGCGCTTCCAGCGGCGCCGCAACATCAAACATCACAAGTCCTAGCCAAGTAAGCGCGCCACTCACGACGGCGGCGCGTCGGGCGCGGCGGGTGGTCACAACGAGCAAGATATCGTTGACGACCGTCGTGATCCACGTCGCTTCAAGCGCAAGGACGCACGTGTGCAGGAGTGGCCGAGGCGTTTGGTCGAACCGACCCAAGCGAGCGTCACCGTGAAACGTGAGCGGTGCAGTGCACAGCGCGGCCATGGCGGGCAGAGCACGCAAGAGCAGCAGCGGTCGGCCGACCCAGACGGGTCCGGCAACGCGAAAGAAACAGAGCAGGTGGTTGCCGCTCTGTCGATCGGCGCCGGCGGCTGCAATGACGGCGACAACGACCAAAATGCTTGTGGAGGTTACGAGGTTGGAGTAGAGACAGAGGCTCGTGCTCTTAGGAACTTCGAGCGCATTCGGGGTGACGACGATGGGCGGCAGCGGCTCCGACATGATGTGGACTGTTGCGACGTCGCCTTGAAACGAGACGACCTCGCGGTCGCCGTACACCCAGTCCATGAGCGCGATCCAGCCAAAGTATTCCCAGTCACCAGCGCCGAGAAGTGCGTGGCGCAGCAGAATTGGCGCTTGCGACCTTGTCATCGCCAGCTGCACGACCTCAATGTCGTCGAGAACGGCGTGCGCCGTCGACAGAAGCGTCGCCCTCTCGTCGCGCAGAGAAGTGTTGCGCAGGATCATCGTTGTTGCTGCACGAAGAGAGCTGCAAGCGGCTCGCGTACTAGCACTGCACAGGGCACACGGGTCGTCCGCTGCGTCGACGGCCAAGGACGCCACCATCGCGGCCATCGGGTGAACATTCAAGTGACTCGGCACGAGTGCGTTGCACGTGTCGTCGAAGGCAAACGACTGCAGCACACTGGTGGTGCCAGGGTGGTACAAGCACAGTGGACTGCCGCCGTAAAACACAAAGTCACCAGACGACCAGGCGCGAGGGACCGGGTCGAGTGTCGGCGACGGCAGCAGTGCATACGCTGTAAGAAGATCGTCGTCGGCTTGCAGTGCGACGGCGATGGCAGATTCGACCGCTCGGAGGGCAGTCACGAGAGCGTAGGGTGGAGCGACAAGATACAAGTCGACGGCCGTGAGCGGACCCAGACACTCGTGGACGATGACGCTCGCAGGCGTCGCGAGGTAGACACCCGTGTACTGCTCCAGCTCACCGTCGCCCATGTAGTCGGGGAGGTTGCGAACGATGCTGGTGTTCAGACCGGCGCCGTAGTTGGCCTGCGCAATCCAGAGGTTGTATGAGAAGGAAGGGTTGAGGAAGAGCGACGTGCCGAGCGCCCCCCGGTCTGCGAACGCGATCGCCGACACAGTCAGCGCCTGGTGCCACCCGAGCATGTTGCGCACGGCAATGGTCTCTACGAGCCCGAGTTGGTAGTCGTTGGACCACTGCGCTTGAAAACTGGTTACTTGACAGCTGTGCCAGTAAGCTGCCTCGTCTGCGACCGACACCTGCGGCGCTAGGACGCTTGTCCACCACGCAGCGCCTTGCGGCTGCTGTACGATCGCGTTCACAAAGACAATGCTCACGTCGATGGCTGCCCACGCGTCGACGTTGCGGAGGTACGCCTCCAAGTACACGGCGCCGTTCGTCGCGTCACAACGCGCTTGGCGAGCGGCCGTGTGCCCAACCTCCCAGCGCCGGCCAAAGTCGGCCCAGCAAAACATCGTCGAGAGGTAGACGCCGAGGGTGCGCAGATGCTCGACAGCGTCCTCGAGCGAGCTGTAGCGGGCCAGGGCCAAGGCACGCGGGTACGCGGGGTTGACATGCCCCGATGTGGTAGACAGGCTGTAGGGCTTTAAAATGGCTTGAGACGGCGAGCCGAGGTCGAGGGTCGCAGACGCCGTCGTCGTGAGCTGCATGCGGTAGACGTCGAGCAAGTACGCCTGTGCTGCGGACGCCTCAAAGCCCGACCAAAAGTGGTCGTTGGCGAGCGTTGGCGCCACGATCGCAATGTACCAGACGCTCGCGCCAAGGAAGGCGGCAAGGAAGGCGAGCCCGATAAGCATCGCGCGAAAAGGTGCGTCGGCGTTTCAAATCCTTAGTCATTATTTCCCAACGGTATAGTTATATTTGGTCCCATAGATCGCTAGGCGAGCACTAGCGATACATGATTTTGCCTTAGGCAACCATCGGCACGTTGAAGTTGGTGCCCGCAGTCGCAGGTCAGATGATGGCTGTCTTGTAAACACACTCTTTTTGTATCCACTGAGCCAGCTTCGATCGAAGTTTCGACGTCTTCGATGCTAATACTGGCCGTTGATTGGTGCGCTTCCAATCTCGGCCAAGATCTGACCTTTTCGGAAAATCCGAACAAGCTTGAGATTCACCAACTGGCCATGGACACCACGCTCATGGAAGAGGAGCTCATGGCGCAGCGCGACGTGGCCAAGCTCATCGTGCACGAGCTGCGGTCGGAGGTCGAGGCCTACAAGGCGCGCGTGCGCACAATGGAGCGGCGTCTCGAGCTCTCCGAGACCAAGCGGATCCAGGTCACAGCGGTCGCTCGGCGAGCCAAGGCCAAGATCGCGGCTCATGAGCGATCGACCTACCACGAGATCCTGCTGCTGCTGCTGGGTGGTATCATTGGGGGCTTTTTTGGATGGTGCTTGGGCCTCGTCGTGCTTGTCTTGGACGGCCCGCCGGCCTTAGCCTTCCTCCTCATGGGCCCGAGCCTCGCATGCGGCGTTATCCTCGGCGTCGCCTGCCTCGTCGCGCACCGCAAGCGCCATGAGTGGCGACAAGAGACGAACGCGATGGCGCAGTCCACCAAACACCTCCGCCCTACCTCCCACCGCATCGTGCACCGCGACGCGCCGCTGTGGCGCAGCACACTACAGACCGCTATGCAGTTGACGCGTAGCGTTATCTCGTACTTCTACAATGGCCACGCGTAGCCCTCCATCTTTTAACTTAATGGTGCGTCGACTAGATACACGAGAGGATATGTTACGCGTTTACAAGGACGACGGGAGGACGCAGCCCCACGCGCCCGTCGGGATCTTGGCGCACGTCGTGTTGACCGCGAGCGCGCAGTCGGTGCCGCTCACGTAGCTCGGCAGGTGCGAGTGGCAGTCAGCCGAGGCAACGGCGCCGGCAACTGGGCACTTGATGCCCGCCGGCAAGAGTCCGTCGCCGCTGCAGATGGGCCCTTCAATGCAATACGTGGCGTCGCCACGAACGCTCACGGGCGTGCAACCGGTCACAGGCGGCAGCGTAATGACGGGCGTCGTCGTCGTGTTGGTGCCCGGCGCCGTCGTGACGTTGGAGGGCGCGGACGTTGTGGCGTTGGGCGTGAGCGTCGGGCACCCGTAGGCGGCGACGACGCTGTAGTGGCCGGTGCTGTCCTTGCAGCAGTACTGCGGCATGGACTGCCAGTCCCAGAGGAGGTACGGGCTGCCGTTGCAGCAGCCAGAGTGCGCGGGGTTGTAGCACGTCGAGGGCACGCCGGCGTTCGTGTAGCAAATGGCCATGTTGGGCGAGCAGAACGACGTCGTCGTCGGCGCCGGCGTCGTGGGCGCGGCGGTGGGCGAGTCGCCAGCGACGACGGCAGCGAGGAGGGCTAGCGAGATGAGTTGCATGGTGTAGTGTCTGGCAAATCGGAGAATGAGCAGCAGCGGCAGGCTGGCCGCACTGCAGCAGCTGTATGCACATGGACGTGGTGCCGAAAATATTGACGCGCATTCCACCCTCCCGACGACAAAGAACAAGGACCACGGGAATTGAAGCAGCACCAGTATTCTCAGCAGCAATAAGAACTTATCCTACCTGACCCACGCCCTGCAGGACGGTGCGATGGAGAGAAGGCTTCACGATTCTAGATTCGCGATCACCTTTGCTCCGTGCATGCGATGCGGCCAGAAGGTGGGCGCACGACGCAGCTTCAACGGCGGAATGGCAGATGCGCAACTGAGGTCACTCACGAGTGCAACCCAACGCGGCTTGAAGCACCAGCCCCTTCTCCTGACTCTGCGCGCGTTTATAACACGATCGACTAAGTTATACGCCACGACGGCGTCTGTACTATGTGGCTACATCTAGGCTGGCGCCAGGAGAACCCAGTAGAGGACCGAGACGAGCGTAAAGACGACCGAGACGACAGTGATCCAGAAGGTGAGCCAGCGCTGGACGCGGCGAGGCAGCACTTGGTCGACGAGCCAGCGGCAGCCGCGACCGCCCATGCGACAGAGCTTCCCGACCTGATCCCAGCGGTTGGTCGCAACAACGGCGGTATTGTCGGTCGAGGCAAAGAGTGGCTGGCGCGGCCGGCGCGACCGGAGCCCGGCGTCTTCTTGCACCGGCCTGCGCTGGGCAAAGTACGTCGAGGGCGCTTTGATGGCGGGCGACCCTTTCGCGAGCATCATGCGACTCTGGAAGCTCTTGGGCGCTTGCTGCCGGCGCGGCGTCTGGTACATGAGCTCCTGCGTCCGGAACTTGGGTGTCGGCGCCGCATGCGACTGCCGAGCGTGGTACGCCGAGAGCGTCTGGGCAAGCAGCGACTGCGGCAGCTCGCGCAGGATATCGTGGATGATGTGCTTTGAGATCGCACCCAAGTAGCTCTCGGCGAGGAGCGTCGCGCTCATCTTCATCTCGTGGCGCTGGAAATCAAAGAGCGCGCTAAGCGCCTTGAAGCCAGCCACGCGGATCGTCGTGTTATCGTCTTCGATGCAGGCGGAGAGGACCTGGAAGATCTCCTCGTGGTACGGGGCGATCTCGGCCGTTTGCCACTGGTCGCAGATCGTGGGCACTTGCAGCGCAAAGTGATAGGCGTACAATACATTGTCTACGCGGCCCATGAGCTCCATGAACAGCTACGTGGAAGTACCTTGATGCGACCTGAAGCGCGCGTCTGGGATCGTCACGACGGGCTGCAGCGCATAGGACGTATGCTGCGTCCACTGCGTCACGCACTCCTTGGCGTGGAACGCCACGTTGCGCGCGCTGTGGCCACAGAGGACGAAGATGTCACTGATGAGCGCATCGGCAGTCGGTCGCAACATCTCGCCGCAGCAGACGGACAGGGCGCGGAGGAGGTCGCAGACCGACGCGAGCACTTGTGGGTTGGTATTGTCGAGCTGCAGAAAGACCGTGTCCTAATGCGCACCATGAGAGCGACCTCTTCCGACGCACCACGGATGGCGGTGTACCGCGATGAGGTTGAATTCGTGGATGCACTTGTCGGTGTCGAGCTGACCGAGGCTGTGCAGCTCCATCACCGTATCGCTGACGTTGCTGAGGGCCTTGACGACCGTCGCCGCGGGCGTGTGGTGGCTCATCAGCGTGCGCTCGCATATGCTCATCTAGCAGCCTCCATCATGAGACCATCGACCTCTCGCCGCATGGAGCTATGTCTACCTTGTCCTTCAGCCGCTGCATCGGAGCGCGCATCGTCGCTGCCGTCGAATTGGAATTTTCAAATCGACAAAGCGAAGTTCGAAGTGAGATCGACCATCGCACTTAGACGAGAATTTATCGAAGCTCGAAGATTGAATATAGTGTAGTTGGAGGGAAGGGATCACAGTCTTTTACGCAAAGTAATCTAGCAGGCGCGATCCACACCATGGTTCCACACGCTGCTTCTTCCCAAAGCGTGAGATGGCTCGATAGCAAACCGGCGACAGAAATGTACAGAGTCGCCTCGTCGGCGACAGTCCCCAGCTTTGCTTTGTCGGCCGCTTCATAACACCAATTCGGCTCACTGAAATAGTATACAATGTGCTTGTTTATTTTATTCCTGTCTCATTCCAAGATACTTTTTACCCTGCGTAATCAATTTCGTTCCGTCAATCAACCAATCCCGTGCGCCGTCGTAGTTCGAAGCTGGAGGGATCATTTACGCTTGTATGATAAAGACACGAAGTTCGAAGCTCGAGACCCAGTCTCGCAGCTCTGTTGAATTTGGCGTTGAGCATGATGGCCGAGGAGTACGAAGAGGTGCAAGCCAACAGCCCGTCCGAGGAGGTCATCCTTGGCATCCGCGAGGGTAGCAACCCGCTCAGCCCAACGCGCCGCAAGCATCTCGCGCCGCTCGATCCGCCGCCCATGGTTCCGACCGCGGACACGCCTGGCTCGTCGCCCAAGGTGAGTGGCCGCCGGGACGATGTGCGCTGGCGCGCCGGCTGGCAGCTCACGTACGAGACGCTCTACCTGACGAGCACGCGCCATGGCCAGCGCATCAACCTCGCCATCATGGTGCTAACGATCGTGAGTGTCACGGTCGCCGTGCTCGACAGCGTCCGCTCGATCCGCGAGTCGTTCGACAACACGCTGCTCTTCCTCGAGATCCTCTTTACGCTTCTCTTCTCGGTCGAGTACGTTCTGCGCGTACTCTGCTTGCGCCAGCCGCGCGAGTACGCCAAGAGCCCGCTCGGCGTCGTGGACCTCGTCTCGATCCTTCCGACGTACTTGGTCGTCTTCGTTCCGACAGCGCGCCCGCTCGTGCACCTTGCCGTGCTTCGCGTCTTTCGCATCCTCCGGTACCCTCTTCCACCTCCGCACCTCCAGTGGCATTGCTCTCGTAGGGTCTTTCGCATCCTCAAGCTCGCGCGCTTCCTCGAAGCGGCGGCGACTTTGGCCGACAACATCCACACCAACAAGCGCCGCATCGCCGTCTTCCTCTGCGCAACCTTTACAATGATCCTTGTGATCGGATGCGCCATGTATCTCATCGAAGGTCCTTGTCATGGCAGAAGGGAACGGCTCCTCATACTGCGTAGGCGAGCGCCACGGCTACTCGAACATCCCCGTGAGCATGTACTGGACGGTGGTGACGCTCACGACCGTCGGGTACGGCGACATTACGCCGCAGACGGTGCCCGGCAAGATGCTCGCGACGCTCGTCATGTTTTCGGGTTCTCCGAATCTCTGCCAGAGAATCTCTGGTTTCACCTTCGAGCTTAGGCTACGGCCTCATCGCGTGCCCCCTCGTGCTCAACGCGACGCCGTCGACCGTCTCGCTCACCGACATGGGCTTCCGTGTCCTGCACTGTCAAACGCCCAACTGCCGGCCGTTCATGAACCTCCACCAGGACGACGCCAAGTTTTGCCGGCGCTGCGGCCACGAGCTCGCCGAGAGCTAAGAACTTGCATAAATCTTAGGCAATGTTGGAAAAGTCGAGCGTCTCTAGCCTCGACAGCAGCGGCGCGTCGTCCAAGACGCTCTCGTCAGAGCTCGAGAGAAGGGTCAAGAGGCGGTCGGCTTGGTACGGCTCGAGCTACTCGACACCGTTGGGCACTCGGACAGAAGCAAATACTTACGTTGTAATCGGCGACCACTTGGCTGACGAGCGCGGGCACATCGCTGTCGGCGTACACGTCCAGCGTGTGGATAAGCGTCGGCGAAATGTGGACTTGTACACGGACACAGTCGTCGTCGTTGCCATCGTCTGTGGACGCCGTTGCCTCGCGCTGCCACTGACTGGGCTGGTGCCGGCGAACGGTCGTCGGTGAGACGTCCTTTGGCGTCGACTACGTAGCGGGTTCGTAGGAGCCAATATGAGGTCGATATCCGCACCGAGGTCAAGTGGAACGGCTGCGGCACCGTTGTGCGGCCATCTTCGGAGCGAAACTTGGTCACGTCCAAGTGCAGGGCGATGGGCGACTCGCCTTTGGCCTTGCGCCACGCTCGCTCGGCGTGGCCGCGGCGCAGCGACTGCACGGCCTTCTCAAAGCCATCGATATGCTTCTACATCCTCACGCCTCACTATCCACACGCATTTGGTGCTGTCGCACCGGAGGCGGCAGCGCAAGGAAGGCTTGCAGTCGGGCGGCGGCACTCGGGCTCTCGGGGCGCGTGCATTCGCGCTCGACCTGCGCTTGCTTGGCCAGTCGCGCCGCGTGGACGCGCTCGTCGCGCTCGCGCCTTTGCTCGAGGCCTTGCTCGTACAGGCGTTGGGCCGCGACGTCTGGTGGGCGCACCTGAATCAACCGTCATTTCGGGTCCTTTTTTCGGAAATCCGCCAACCTCGATCGGCGGCTGCCGCAAGTCGGGAGCAAACGTGCACTCGGCCTCCTCGCGCGCTCGCTTCTCGTCGCGCAGCCACTGCAACTTGGCCTCGAGCTCGCGCTGGCGGGCGATGGTCGGGTCGGGTTTCGTGGCGGACACGAGATGGCCGTGCATCGAATACGTGCCTGTCCCTGGTGTGCCGTGTTTGGGTGACAACTCGTCGTCACTCGTGCGCTTGGCGTGGCGGTCTCGAGCGAGGTAGTGCTGCCGCAGCTGCTTTTGCGCGCCCCGCAGCTCTAGTCACGACGTGAACCACCGCTGTCCATCGTCCACGTCCACACCGCCAGGCGCGAGGATGATGCGGAAGAGCCACTCTTTGAGCGCGCGCACCGTCGTGACTGATGCCTGAAGGTGCTGCCACAGCGTGTTCTCTGGTGTCGCCAGTGCCAGCGGCAACACGCCTCGAGCACTCTCGTGAATGCCAAGTCGATACGAAAAACAAGTACTACCAAAGTAGCCAAACACGTGCAGAAGGTGGTCGCTCGAGAGGGTCGCGTCGTCGCTGGGTTCGCCCGGCACGAGACTCAAGAGCACGTCGACTTCCCGAAGCAGTCGCTTTTTGTAGACCTTGAGTGACGCTGGGTTCATGCGCGGAGTTGCCAGTTGCTGTGCCTTCTACGCCTCAAGGTCAGACTGCGTTTCCGTCTCGTTTTCTGTACGTGCTGCAGCTGGCTCTGGAGCGTCGCGCGCTTCTCATCTGTGGCCTTGGCTTGGTCGTACAGCTCGACACAGACGTCGCCGTGGCGCTTGAGGTTGGACCTAAGTACACGGTTGGCAGCGCCTCCATTTGCGACGATGCGGTACTTGTTGATTTTCGGTCGAAAGAACGCCTGGCCTGTCTCGGCGTCGATGGTCTCGCGCCGCGCTCGCTGCTGGTCGTGCTCTCGCCGATGCAGCGCGTGGTCAGCGAGGAGTCGGTTGACGCAAGCTCGTGGTGACGTGGCGTCCCACCCGTTCTGTTTGAGAATCCGCTTGGTGCCTTTGGCCAGCGATGGCGGCGGCGGCAGCGCCTCTTTGGCCGCCGCATCGGCTTGGGCTTGTTTCTCGTCAAGCGTTTGTTGGGTTTTCTGGCGACGCGACGCAATGTCCCCCTGCATGCGCGTCACGAATGCCTCGAGGCGCTTGGACGCGCTATGGCAGAGTTCAACGCGGGGTTATTCTCGAGGGTGGTACCGCGCACTGGGCCGCGCTGGTGTCTCTGGTGAAAGTTGACGCCGGGGTCGCTGGTACACCATTGCCTGCAGCCAAGACGACTCGTGCGCCTTGGCCTGCCAGTGACATGAGTCTCCAACTTGCTTGAACGTAACCTACCTTGCACGCAGCCAGCGCGGCGGCTGCCTCATCGTCCGCCCCGCCCAAGAGGAGCGACGTTACGACGCGCCATCTACGCCCTGTCAAGACTTGGTGCTCGGATTTGGTCACATACCGGTGCGCGAGGTCTCGGTAGAGAGCACAAAAAGGCTGGTTCGCGGCGCACCAATGCTGCAAGACTTCGTAGAGCCGACTCGGCGACAGTTCCGACTTCTCGAGCCTCGCGCCGTCCCAGTCTGCTTGGGACACAAGGTACGGAAACACCCGCGTTTGCTGCAGCAATCCTAGTAGTGACTCCGATGTCGCGCCCTCAGCCGTCTACGCTTGCTATAAAGTTATGGCGACTTTTCTCGCAGGTAGGACCTGCTGTAGGCAGTGGTAGATATCGAGGACGTGCTTTCGTGTCGCGACGTCGGCCTAAAAACATGATGATGAGCTTGTTGCTAAATCTTAGTGCTACGAACCACAGTTGCTTCAACGTCGCCATCGTCCACGCACACCTACGTCGGTTGAGTTTGCTTCCAAGCAACAGCAGTGGTACATTGACATGACAAATTGAGTCGAACAGCGGTCCCCATTCTTTCTCGTCGCTCGGTGCCGTAGTCTCAATGCGTGGCAGTGGCGCCGTAATCGATGGCAAAATGGCGGGCTCGTCGTCGTAGACCGCTGCAGGTGTCACGTGCACCGTCGCAGGAGACGCTTCTGGGGCAATATCACAGGGCGCGTCACCCACCAGTGCACAGGGCGCGTCAACCACCAGTGTTGCACTTTTGGGCGCCGTCACGACAAGCGGCTTGGTCGCAACGAGCGTCAAGAGGTCGAGCACCTGTGCCGAGTCTTCGTCGTCACTGAATGTCACGTCGTCATCGGACGGGAAGTCTTCGAACTCCATCGATGTTATATAGATAGCAGCCGTTATGCTCGTCAATCGCTTGCGAATTTAGCGCATCGCGTTCAACAATGCGTGCACCAGTAGTACTTGCTAACGACGTTAGTGATTAATTTGAGATTTGTCGGCCTTTTGCCGTGTCGACCACAGAAACCCGATCGCCTCGAGGTCGCTGTACTTGTCTTTTGCAATCACATTCTTGCGCATGCGGAAGTTGCGCACTGCGGCCCCGAGCTTGAGACCCCACGTGTTTGGCGGCCATTCGGGGCTCTCGGACGGGACCTGGAAGATCTGCGGCACGTTCACGTGGCCGTGCAGCTCGCGAAACGCATTGAGCGCGTCGAGCTTATCGGTCCAGCTGTACTTGTTGGCTGCCCAGACAAACCCAATCGCCTCCAGCTGCGCGCGCTGGTCTTTCCGGATTGCCATGGCGCCTGTCCGCATGTTGTGGACGATCTCGCCGAGCGGAAGCCCCCACGTGTGCGAAGGCCAGCGTGGATCATCGCTGGGTACCGTAAAGGCTTGCGGCACGTTGGTGTGGCCGTGCAACTCGCGGTACGTCTTGAACGCCCGCATGCGCCACTGCCACTTGAACTCGCTGAGGTCCCAGACAAAGCCGATGGCGTCAAGCGCGGCAACGACACCCGGCTTGAGAAGGCCGCGCTTATGAGACGAGCGGTAGAACGACACGTTGATCGTCGTGCCTTGCACGTCGCTGGGCCACGGCGGGCATGTCGGCACGGCGAAGCGCGATGGCATCTTGGTGAATTCACGGTGCGTCTGCTGCTCGCTCTGGAAGAGCCGAGCGAGGTCGACGAAGCGCTCTGGGCGTAGCTTCGTGGGGCCCGACGTGGCGGCGCCGCGGGTTAGCCACGGCCGGCTCGCGATCTGAAGCCTCGCCAGCAGCATCAAGATGATCCAACCACTGAACCGGCACTGGCCAATGGGCCAATCGCTATAGAGACCTTCTAAATTCGATTTACAATTCATTATAAAAGGGTTTACGTGGCAGCCTGCACGCGCAGCTCGGTGGCCGTGGGACAAGGACGGAGGGTTTCAGCGTGGCTTTCGTTGCTGGTTCCAATCGTTGATGGAGATGTGCGTCATGCGAATCTACAGCCACGCAGCGCCAATGCGACAAATCAGTTCTGCGCCATCAGTTCTGATGGAGACAGCAAGTCGAAATTGAAAGGGAAAACGATGGTTCATTTTACAAACCAACGATACCCGGATCTATCGCTCCGTTGGCCGGATGGGCGTCGGGAATCTCGCAGCGACGAATGTCACAAGCAGCAGTGGCACAGCAGATGCGGACGCGCGGACAGCAGAGGCGCCAAGACGCCGCGACGTCATCCGCCAATTGCGCGTTCCGTAGACAGAGATAGCGCAGAGACGGACACGCCGCGGCCACATGCCACCAGCGCGCGTCGTCAAATAGAACATTGCGCAGCGCGAGTCGGCGCAAGCGCTTACAGCGCGGGAGGACGCGGACAAGTGCCTCCGCCAGGTTCGGGTCTTTGGCGCCCGTGCACGTGAGGACGAGCTCGTCCAGAACCGGAAGACGCAGGATCGCGGTTGCCAACGCCGACAGCATCGCTGGTTCGAGGTATGCGTACCCTACCTGGAGGGTGTGGAGGACCGGGAGCACCACGTGACTGTTGAGGAGGCTCGTCGTGACGCCCCACGCGTGGAACCCAGTCTTGCTTCGCAGCGAGAGGCGCCGCAGCGGCAGCGGCGTTGGGTGACCGAAATACGCGGCAGCGATTGCACTTTCGTCCTCGAGGCTGAGCTCCCGCAGCTTCTTGAGGGAGCGCAAGGCGCCGCCGATGGAAGATGCCATGAATGGTACGCGCGGCTGGACATTGCCGAGACTCATGCTGGAAAGATGACCGCGATGTATCCATCGCGCGAGCGCCATGACCATTGCGTCGGGTACCGCCGGGAGCGAGCGCCCGCGCAGCGCAATGGTGCGAATCCGAGGGTTCGCGTTGATGCTCTCGGCGAGGACGAGCAGCGACGCCATGTCCGTCCAGTGCTCAAAGCTCAAACAAACGCATGTGAGTCGAGGCGCCGTCGCAACCCAGCGCGCTACCGCGATGAGATGCGCTGGCGAGCTGCCAGCAGCGAGCCGCAGTGTCAGTGTCGAGACCCGATCCCCTTGCCAGAGCGCCGCTTCCGAGGCCGCGACCTCGTAGTCCACGGTAATGACCTCCGATACGTTCACAAGGCACCTCTGGGCATCGCTCAGTCGTCCGTCGAGCTGCAAGTGGCCAAAGAACCCGATGACTTTGGTCGCCAGTGCGACTTCGTCAGCCGTCACGAGTGCCGCATACCGCACCGACGGCCACAAGCTGGCGATCGGCACTGTCTGGGCGAGCAAGACAAGGTTGCACAGCGGCGCGGGTAGATGCGCGCGAGGCGATAGGCGCAGGAGCGCCGACAGATCATCCGCGCTGGCCACGAAGCGCGCTATGGCGGCGAGCAGCTCTGGCGACTCGGCCAGCACCCGTTGTGCCATCTGGGAAATCACAGACTCATGATTTTCACAAATATTTCACACACTTCGCACACATAATATTTGGTCTTTGTAAACGTGATAAACGTGGTAAATACGACCCTCGCGTGGTTTTTACGTGAGTTCTAGAGAAAGGACGCCCGCTCCGACGTGCAATGATCCAGCGTTCCCATGTGGTAGGCGTCGAGGTTGCCGTCGATCCAGCACGGCCCGTTCGTCGTCGTGCAGCACACGCGGACACCACCGATACATTTTATGCTGTCTTGAAGCAAGCACCCTTTCAGGCAGAGGTAACGCAGGCAGGAGCCCGTTGCGGGCAGCGTCGAGTGTGGCCACCATAGACCCCGGAGGGCGACGCGGTGCAAGCTCTGGCAGTGGGCTAGTACGGGGACAAGACTTGAGACCAGAGCCATGTCGCGGACGTGCAGCGACTCGAGCTTGAGCTCGTCCAGCGCTCGGACGAGAGGTAGCGCACGCACGAGAGCGCCGCACGCAAGCTCTTGTAGCACTTCGTACGCAACGTCGATGGACGTCAGCGCCAACATGCTCGGGCACGAGGTGAAGACCGCAGCCAAGGCGCTGTCTGCTGCGTCGTGGATGTGCAGCTTGAGGCGCGTCAAGTTGGCGTGTACGAGGGCTGCAGCGCACCCATTCGGCAGGCCGCTGTCCGTCAGCGCCAACTCGACGAGCGTGCTGGGCAAGGGCGCCGCAAGATAAGCCGTCGCAAGCTCTGGGACATGCGTGAACTCGAGCGACCGCAGCGAGGTGCAGGCATGCAGTGCACGGGCGAGGACGAGCACGTCAGGCCCGTCGCCAGTGACGACCTCGGCCAGACTCACGCGCGTCGCCTGATTTCTTCGCAGCCAGTCGACAAGGCGCGCAATCCAATGCGGCGGCAGCGCGTCGGGGCCGACGTTGTGCAGCGAGATGTCGCCGATGCGGCGGGAAAAAATCGACTGCGAGAGACGCTCTTCGATGGGTCCGAGACCGCTGTAATAGGCGAGCTGCACGCTGCGCAAGCGCGGCGCCGTCGCCATCCACGCAGCGACCGACGCCACGTCATCGACGTTATCACTGGAAGCAAGAATGAGCGCGCACTCGACAAGTCGCGCGCCTGTCCACGCAGCGGCGTCGGCCATGGACGCGAGGAAGGTGCACGCGAGGGACGGCGCGGACGCTGCGAGCCGATTACATGTCTTGGGCCATTCGTCGAGGCACAGCGTCGAGCTCCCATGCTGCAGGAGCGTCGTCGCCAGCGATACTTCGAACGATGACGTTAGCGCCGAGGCTCGAAGTCGCGGCCAGAGGTGGGGCAGCGCGATGGTCTGCGCTAATCGCGCGAGATGCCGGAACGCGATGGAGAGGTCGGTGGACGGGACGAGTTGGAGGAAGGCACCGAGGGCATACGGGCAGCGCACGTAAGCAGCGATGTGCTGAACGACATCCGCCGAGGTGAGGGCGACGAGCGCCGATCGAGTCATTTCGAGTTTTGGCGTTGCGTCATAGGCGCACGCTGTGACCAACAGCGACGCTGCAAAGACGCCACGTATTTGACTCGGTTTTAGTAAACTAGATCTGCGACACCCGGTGCATGGACATGGCGAAGACGGGCTTCAAGATTCACGCGAACGGGCAAGGACTCGTGTACGTGACGCGCTCACCGGACGCGGGGTGCTGCAGTGTGATCGTCGACGCGTGCAGGTGGAGGCGGCCAATCGGCTTGTCCTCGCCGTTTGCGTCCAGGTGGTAGAGCGAGTCGCCAACGATCGGGCACCCGCGGCTCCAGAGGTGCACGCGCAGCTGGTGCGTCCGGCCCGTGACAGGGTTGAGCTGCACGAGTGACGTGTCGGAGGACGAAAAGAGCTGCTCGTAGTGCGTTTCCGCGGCCTTGCCATCGTCCGCGACCACCTGCTTGATGCGGTGGGTCGGGTCCGGCCCCAGACGCGCGTGGATGTCGCCGGAAACCGGGTCCAAGGCGCCGTGGATCAGCGCATGGTACTGCTTCTGCACGGTTTTCTCGCGGAATTGGCGGTTGAGGTGCACCGCGGCCTCGCGCGTGAGGGCGACGACGAGCAGCCCCGACGTCTCGTAGTCAAGTCGGTGCACCATGCGCACCTACACGATTCTAGCAACATGCGCATACTCGCAAAAAGCTACCTGCGGATATTTGCGCTTGAGGAGCGAGTGGATCGACGTCGGGTGGTCGACGCCGTCGACGGAGCAGACGTTCGGCGGTTTGTCGACCACGAGGATCGCTGCGTCCGCGTGCAGCACGCGAATGCTCGGGTCCAGCTCGACATCCAATACGGACGGCTGCGCTTGCCGTGTAAAGAACACGAGGCGCGACGTCGCTGGGTCAACACGGAGCGCCACGACGTCGGACGCCTGGCCTTCCAGCAGCACCATCGCTGTTGAGCGCACGAGATCGGCGACATCGGACAGCGTCAACGCCGGCGCTAACACTTTGGCATAGAAGAGGCGCACAGCAACATCGCTCGAATACTGCGTCGTGCCCACGGTGCTATCGTCGGTCGGCAGCAGGTCGCGGCCCTTGGCGCTGAGGACACGGAGCGGAAGAAAGGCCGATGCGTCCAGGCCAGGCGTCTACGCGTTGTGAGTCGCAAGCTGGATGCGCAGAGACGTACGATGCTGGCGAGCGTCTCGAGCGCCTGCGTGAGGAGGGCCCGGACAATGACCTCGGCGCCGGTCTCGCTTGCTTGGCGCTTGCGCTTCATGGCTTTTTATCCGGACAATGCCGTGTGCGGTGCCACTGAGGAAATCCTTAAATACGGCATATGCCATGTAAAAGCGCTACATGATGCCGCAAATAGTGCAATTCGGCATCACTTTGGATACGAGTTTCGAGCGCTGTGGGCCGCGCACGACGGTGCAACTTGGTGCTCCGTGCTATATAAAGCAAACTTTATCACTCTACGACGTATGAGCCATTTTGTATTCTGACTGACGTTGGCCATGACTTCGCAATCGGGAACGCACCGCGGTAGCTTGCGTGTTATTAGCCACGTTATCCGGATATCCGGTGCAGCATCGCCAGGCCGCGCGATCGATCACGTTGCGTTCGAAAACGAAATGTCCAAGACTTGGCACATAGATAGAGGACGCTGTGCCGAACACAGCATGCGAAGCTGCGTTGACGTGCGAGGCGTACAGCGGTAGCAAGATGCGCGCCAAGCTAATATCATAGTGCCACCTTGGAGGCACAACGCACGCCAAATTGAGATCGTAGTGACTTCTCAGCAGCACGACGCACGCCATACTAAGATCGTAGTGCTATCTTAACGGCAGGACCTCACGACACCGACGCCGCTTGCCAACAACATCGCGTTTGAAATGGAATACCTCAAAGTTGGCACAGTGGTAGAAGCCGAGGAAATTTACCGACCAGCCTCTTTGTAGAGCAGCATGGAAGAGCAGAGCAGGAGGTTTGTCGATCCGAAATCGAGATTTTTGCAACCTTCTCCAATCGCTGTGATATTTTCAGGGACGCTTTCTCTAGCTCGAGAGAGGCTGTATGCGGACGCATGTGGCTATCAAAGGCCTGCAAGTATTTGTTTTGAAACTCGCCAACAATTGCTGTTTTATTCCAACATAAATCAGCTAGATATTCAACGCGAGCCAATACATGATGCTTTGAGCCTTTATAATTCTAGACAGACTTGTCCTTGGCCACTGAAATGATCCCAGCGTTCTGGCTCCGCGCATAGAGCGTGGTATCGAAAATGCCATTTTATTCAAATCAATTCGTTGAAAAATCACCCAGTGCCCAACAATGCCGCAAATCAGCACGTTCAACCTCTCTCCATCACTAGCGACTTGTAGTGGGCCGTTGAAAATAATCCCAGCATTCTTCAACATTTTCTACATTTTGGCCATGCACCGCTACGGCGGGCGTCATGGAAAATGACATATGAGCAGAGAAAATATTATATTCTCCTTGTCGTAGCGCTCGTTCCCGTGAGTAACGGCAAGGCCGTCGTTGCGAACGTTTTACGTCCCTGGCATCTCTGTGTGGTTCGGTGATTACAAAGACACGTGTCTTGCCTCCGTCAGTACAACGTAGAGCGTGTCAGCCATGGAGGACAAATAAGATGAAAGGCTCGGCATGGCGATGGATTCGAGTGCAGCGCGCGACAGCCGGCGCGACCAGCCGCATGCAAGCTTCGCGCCGAGACACGAGTCGCGCGTCGACGCCCGAGATGTACGTAGAGTGTGGCGGCAGTGACGAGCGCGCGACCCGCCGTAGGTCGAATGCGGCCGTAGCGCTGGCCGATCTGGACGCGCAAGCGTATGATGCCGTGGCGCTCACGATGCTAGATATCGTGGCGTCGCTCTCAGCGTCGTCGCAGGTCTTGGGAACTTGTACGAGCGCATCTCGGAGGCGGTCGTGTGGCCGACGCGCGAGAGGCCGTCGAAAAATTTGGCCAGGGCTCCGCCCTAGGGCCGCATCGGTGGCTCGTCACGGATGCTGTAGCTGCGCCACGCCTACATCAACGTTGCATGAGCCCGCGGCCCGAGGCCTGCGCACGGCTTGCCACATACATGCTGGCGGTCCTGCGCGACGATGGCCCACGCAAATTTGAAATGGGGCAAGAACACTGATGATTGGCTAGGATATAGTGTGCATTTTTATACACTGAAATACTGTACGGCGCAGACAGGCCTCATTAGGCTGCTCATTACGGGGCATATCGCAGGCGCGATGCCTTCCTCGGCCACATGCAACACGCTCTCCAGCATCAACAAAACAAGATGGCGTCCTCAGTTTCCGCGATTTCAACCTATTTTCAATCGAAATATCGTACCGCGTTTTGGGAAAACCGACGCTCTGCAGTTTGAGTTTGGTGTGAGCGCCCAAGCAACGGCGCGGCCCAACAAACGGGCCACACATCGGGTTAAGATCCATAGCCAACTGTGGCATCCAGAATTGGGGTCCTTGGAGCTTTCAAACCCCGCGATTTCATGTAGAGTAATTGAGCAATTGTGCCACCACCTCAAAAAATGAAAAATGGATTTATGCGTGATTACGCCACGTTCAGCGTCGGAAACGACATGTACGCCGTTCAGTGAGTGTGTAGAGAGGCCTACATATCTCCTGCGTGAGGTTGGCGAGTCTGTGGGCTGCGCTCGTTATTGTGGAAGCGGATACGCACACTATATAAGACGTAGTCTTGTGATTGGCTATAAAGAATTTAAAATCGAGCCAATAGAAACACCCATGTCTGTTGAGTTTCGAATCGACTCCGACACGGCCCGCAAAGCTGGCCCACAATGCTACCGAGTAGCACGACAGCACCGCGTTCGGGAGATTACTTCAGTGACCATGAGCAATGGCCACAGCTGCGAAGTATCGTCCCGCTCATTGCCGAGCTCACGGACAAGGCTGCGTCGACGACGGGCGGCGTCCAGGAGGCCAACCTTGACGTGCTTGTTGCGATTCTCACCCGCGTCGGCGCCAAGGTCTCGGCGTTGACAGTGCACGCAGTAGAAGACACCCTTCGCGGCCTCGTCGTCACGGACGACGACCTCCTGCGTGTGCGCGCGGGCAACGGCCTTGCCCACGCGGTCTCGCTCAGCAGCGAAGAACATGGTGTCGCGATGGTTGAGAAGCTCGTGCAGCCGTCGACGGAGCTCTAAACGCTTC
>NW_008246079.1:0-1718 GCF_000281045.1 Saprolegnia diclina VS20 | reverse complement strand
TCGTCGAGGATCGATGATCGCCAAGCTCGATGGGTGGTATCCGAAACGTGTTGAGCAGCGTCGCAGCCACCGAGCACCTGCGTTATTACCTTGGCATAAGTGCGTATATGCGCGCAAGAGGCTTGCGGAGCTGTCGCATCCGTATTGGGTCGTGGTTGCTGGCGTCGATGCAGCGCTGGTCGCAGCCGTAGCGGTAGAAATGCCATTGCTTTGATTAGAAATGCCATTGCTTTGATGTCGGGCGTCTACGTGCTGTGAGGTATATAGTCCGCGCGCCGAAACAAACGCTGACAGCGACAACCTCGAGCGTTTGTGCGAGGAGTACGACGATGGCCTCGACCGTGTCGCGCTCGTGGCGTCGTTTCAAGGCATCCGGATAAATAGCCGGACACCAATAGCAATTCATTTCAAAATGGGCGCCGCGACGAGACGAGAAACGCCGCCGCCGCAGTAGGCCCTGCGCGCACGACATCTTGCGCCGTAATGCTAAGCGGTGCTTCTCTCGAGCGCCTCACGCTTGACGTCCTGCGGCTTGCACACGTCAGCCAGTACAGTGACCGCTGGCCGCGCCGCGACGACATCACGAACTTCCGACAACATTTGCTATCGTCAACGCCGCGACGTCATCGACTTTTTCGAGTCGATTACATACACTACACGCCCAAGCACGAGACAGCTCGCGCAACCGATCGAAATGCTCCAAGTCCTCGATACGATCACGTCCAAGGTCGGTAGTGGGCCCAGGCCGCGCCGTCGACGCTCCTGCCTACTCTCGGGTCACAAGCAGCCTCCCGGTCCTCGTCGTGAACGTCCTACAGGCTGCAACGCTCCTCCAGTAGCTCGACACGCCTGAGCCGGCCACCCCCACGCTCGGCAGTGGCCAGTGCAGCTCCAGCCGACGCAAAGCTGCCGATGCTTTCATCGACCCAGCTCGTAGAGGGATGTTCTCGTCCGCCGCGCTCTCCAAGATGATCGACAAGCGGCTGCTCAAGCGCGATGCAGAGCTCAAGCTGCAGGCGCGCCCTACTGACATGCTCATTGTCGCTATGATCGTCTTGATGCGGTGCTTCCACGCTTCTGCCGCTCTGCGATGACGACAGATCGTCTCTGTCGGCGTTTGTCCGCGACGGGTTTCGATTGCGTGTAGCCTTCGATCGCTGTCATGGCGCTGCTTCCGCAAATCCTTGCATCCAACGCCTCAAGCTTTGCCGCGACAATGGCTTGCCGTTGGCAATGACCTAGGATCTACGGTTTGGCACATATATAGAGAACGCTATGGAGAGCACGGAAATCGATTTTGTGTTGTCGTGCGAGGTGTACAGTGGTAGCGAGACGCGACCCAAGATGCGCGTCAAACTAAGATCGTAGTGCCATCTGAGAGTCTAGACTTAGATCGTAGTTCCATCTTAGAGGCATGACGCACTCCAAACTAAGACCGCAGCGCCATCTTAAAGGCAGGACGCCACGACGCCGACGCTACTTGCCGACAAATCAACGTTTGAAATGGAATCGCCCAAAGTTGACACATTGATAGAAGACACTTTGGAGAGCAGAGCAGATCGCGATTCGTCATTGCTGCAGGCCTACAACGCGTGCAATGCTCGACCAGATACAAAGCGCTCTTGGAGGCGTGGTCAGCAACGGATGTTGGGAAGCGAGCCCCAGGATGTCGACCCCGATGTGACGTTGGCAGTCGGGCGAGCTTCTAGAAAGTTCGC
>NW_008246078.1:1005695-1009767 GCF_000281045.1 Saprolegnia diclina VS20 | reverse complement strand
TCTACGGCCAAAAAGAAGCAACAACACAGCATGATTGGAGTCGATTGAGCGTCATCGACGTACGAGAAGAACGACGCTTGTGTACAGAAGGGATCAGGGCACACAGATCCAGAGCGTGGAAAGCATGGCGTTTTCCAAGCGCAGTACAAGGCGTACGTAGGGACCGATCGCAATGAATTCGAGAACAACAAAGGTCTTGTGCGCCAGGCGCTACGGTTTGAAGGCGCCGTGGACGTTGTCGTGCGGCAAGGGACGCCGAGAGGCTAGAAATACACGAACGGTAGCAAAAGCTAACGTACCACAATGAATAGGGCAAAGATCGCAGGAATCCACGTCAATATGAGGACATAAACCCAGGACCACGTCATCGCACCATCGAGCTTCTTGGCAATCAGAACGATTTGAGACACAACTTCAAGGCGCCAGAACGACCGGTCAGCAAGAACAACGAGTAGGGCACGAGCACGTACATACATGTCCAATGCATGTGTCCGTCGAGATGCAGCGCGATCAACATATTCGCGACCAGCGAGCACGTGAGGCTAAACACACTCCCCCTAACGATGCTCATGCAAGCTTGCATCCTACCTACCAAGGTATTAGGAGTGAATACGATGCATACCATGTTGCCAGCTTGGCCTTGGACGAGTTGTGTTCGATGACGTTGGTCGATAGAGCCAACATCGACGTCGTCTCGTTCGAATATGCAATGTTCGGAGGTCGCTGGCGCATCGACTTGTGTGAAGAGCACGTACACGGGCAGCAAGACGAGACTGAAAAGGAAGAGCGGGAGGAACGTCTGCACCCATGTCCAGTGCACATGGCCTTCAATCTTGAGGCTCACAACGACTAGAAAAATACGACAAACATCGATTTTTGGAGACTCCAACGTTGCGTAGTAACTGGAAACATAATGGAAGGTCTCGGGCGTTCGTACTAAATTCGCGTTGCATGCATCGATGGAGCGTGACGTAGTGCATACATCTAAACTGCTTCCAATTGGCTATAAATGAAACTCGTAAAACAAGAAACTTGACATTCACCTTTGTAACTTGCCATTTGACTGCGTATGAAGGTCTTGGGCGTTCGTACACTATACTCGCAGAACCAACGACGCATGCAATATCCTACGTGCATACTACCGTACCAACGCTCGAGACCTCTAAACGCAGGCAAACGGCAAGTTGCAAAAGTGTAAACTCGACGATCCTAGCAATCTCACTACTTGTTGTTGGTTAAAGCATCAAACGACAACTCATACTGCCCGCGATCATGGCCCGCGATAAGTCCCACGCCATTGCCGGCACGTGGCAGCTGGTTCAAGAAATGGAGGGTAGATTGCGTCGGTCTAGTGATACAGAGCCTATCAGACTAAAAACACACGACGTACCACGTGGCAGGCCGTGATGAAAATCCGCATTTTTCAAGAGCCATGGCGCCGTTCACATCAATTACGCGCGCCGGCTCATACGCCAAGATCTCGGCCGGCGTGACATGTGTGCGTGAGGGCACGTACGCTGGCATGTTCTTGGAATCTGCGAAAGCGCGGCGCGGCCCGCTCGGGTACATGATTCGCAGTTACGACAAGCTTTTGCGCGAGGCCGAGTCCGTTTGCGTGCGCCTCTGTCTCGTGCTTGGCGGCCTCTTGCTGCTCTTGCCCGTCATCCTCACACCGCGTCGGCCCTTACTCTTCCATTCCTCTCTTTCTCGACTGATAAGGCTTGTGTTCTTAGTGTTTGTCTGCTGGAAGGTCGATGGTACGATCGACTGGAGCTGGGCCACCGTGATGGTGTTTGTCTGGATTTTCGACTTTATGGCCTGGTACGCACTGCACTTGAACGGCTCTAAGTGGCGTGTGTTTTGTAGCAATGGCACCCTTACGTGGCTTTGCGGCTTTCTCTTGCACCTCTTTGTGGTGCTGCGTTTTGACGGGCATGTGGACTGGTCCTGGATCTGCATTATTATCCCGATCTACGTCTCCTTGCTCGACTGGGGTAGCTTTGCCGGCAATGCTTCCCTAGCGCTTCAACTCACTTTTGTGGCGCGAAAACTGGACCACCACACGAATTCGTCGTGGTTCAAAGTCCTTCTTCTGATGTGGGCGCCCGTCGCGGCCGTGTTCCTTTTCCTCGTACGCCTCCATCTGTCGATGACGCTTTCGAAAACTGTAGTATTGATTCATTAATACTGTCGTAGGTGTTCCTCTGGTGCATCGCGTGCTATAGACATAACTCGCTATACATGCGCTCGACCGGCCTCGCGAGTCTCGTTGTTGGGCTCTTTTTCGCGTCGCAAGTACTGTTCCTTGTTCGGCTTGCATCAGCCACGTTCTCAGCCGTGTACATCATTCTGCCGTGGTTTATTCTCTATGGTCTCGTGGTCCTTGCGGTACGTACTCCTATGTCCGAATTGCAATGACAACGAAGATGGCGAGTAGAGTATTTTCGCGGCCTTGTATCGGAACTTTGACGACGCGCCGAGTGCTCCTGTCTTGACGCCGCGTGATGACGAAGAAGAAGCGTAGTGCGACTCGAAGAGTCAGGCTTGTGGAGTATACCAACGGACACACGCCTCGGGTGGTCCCCTAAGGATAACGTTATACGAGTACGATATCGGATCAATGCTACGTGGAAGCGCCAAGGACGACAGCTCCTGCGTGAGGGAGACAACGCCTATGCATTCGTCAACAAATTCAGTGGAAAGGTACACCCTGGAATACGGGACCTCGGCGTATATATTGGACCTTGGGTCGAGAACATCGCGATCGTCGCGCGTCCAGTTGTCGACAGAGGGCACGACCCAGCGACACGTACGTGGCATCCATTTTCCGTGTAGGCACGCCCACAACCCAGCACATCTTTCTCAGTGGCGTATTCAACCAAGTGTCAATAAGCAGTGTATTGACACTTGGGTAATTGACCCTTGCTTCAATATACTGCACTTTCGTGTGTTGGATACCACTGCGCTTGCAAAGTCGAAAGGATGGACTTGAGCGACGCAGCAGCGATACTCCAATTTGCACTTGCCTTTGAGAGCCTCGCGATTCAAAGGTCATCATTTCATTTTGGGATCTTAGTGCCTACTCCTTGTGGTGTTGCGACTGAAGCAGATCAACGCGCCCAAGCTTGTAAGCGACGCTGCCCCCAACAAATACAATCGCGATTTATTGATGATCAACGCGCCGCTGTCGATGCAGCTTGCGACCCTGTATATATTTCTGGTCTGGAAGGGTTGAGGCAGCAGCACGGCGGTACTAGTAAGCTGACGGCGGTCATGGAAGCCGGCATTCACCCAGGCGTACTACTACTTGAACAGAGTCCAGAGCCACTCTATTTGTGCACTTATATAATTGGAAACTGCGGGACGAGGGTAGTAAAGCACCCTCGTCTTACAGTTTATACATACGACAGTAAAAGCGTGCGAAAAGGCGACGACTCCTGAAGCAGCACTTGTTGTTGTTGAAATGAGTTACTACATGCAATTATAAAGATATGGTGGACTACCATATACTTTCGTGAAGCGTGGTCGGTACGTCAAGCGGATGGGCTGCTGTACGGTGCTACACGCATGGACGTTAGTCATGGACGTTAGTGGTCGTGGTGCTGGATTGTGTGACGGACAAGGTAGCGCATCGTTTCGAAGAGCGTGGGGCCACTCGTCGATGAGAAGCAGCATTTTTGAAATCCAGGATGTCGACGATCTTTGCAAGAGTATACGACCCGTGTCAAATATAACTTGACGCGACAACTCATACGACAGCACCCACCTGAATCGTGGCAGCAGCTGGTTCAAGTTTCGATTCAAAGTGCGTTATTTTAGCGTCACACCTACGATACTATATACTCCACATTTGAAACACACGACGTACGTGGCAACTTGCTCATTGCCATTTTCAAAAAGGCATGGCGCCGTCAACAACGTTCACGCGCGAGGGGTCGTACGCCAAGTTCTCGGAGGCCGCGAAAGCGCGGCGCGGCCCGCTCGGGTACTTGGCCCGCGCATATGACAAGCTTTTGCAGCAGTCCAAGACCTTCGGCGTGCGCTTGTGTCTCGTTCTTGGCGGCCTCTTGCT
>NW_008246078.1:1002899-1004495 GCF_000281045.1 Saprolegnia diclina VS20 | reverse complement strand
CAGAGAACACCACACATGCGAACGTTTGGACTACATGGAATAACATCTTTTACTTATATTCATCACAGCCAACACAAATATTCACCGCAGCCGAGCGACAAAGGCGTGGAGGAAATATCCACTGTGCGGGATCAAAATGCTCCGGAATAAAATAGGGTGAGGAACGCACGTACTGCGATTGAAGAAACACATTACGACATTACAAACTCTAGTGCTTTTGTGAAGTCGCCGCCACAGCCCTGCCTACAACCCTTCGAACAAACCGGGTCGTTAAACTGTAATCATGCAATCACGTACCGGCCGTATCGAGCCACAACAGGGACACAGAGTTGAGTCCTGTGTGGGGCTACCCGAACACTTCTTGTGAAGGGCACAGCATAAACGTATCTCGAACAGACATAGTTGGGCTTCAGATTAACCAGTTGATTCGTTGAGTTGCAGAATTGTGCCTTGGGCGCGGAAGGCATCGAAAAGCCCCGTTAAGAACGCATGGCCACGACTTCAAACCCAGGCAGCCGCCAATATTTGATGGGGTCTAGATTTTTTTAGAGTTTAGCCAACACATACAGGAGGTTGGAACGATACACGAGCGAGCTACTTGAGCGACCAAGCGGAGGCGTCTAGAGCTCGTTAGCAGCCTACTCTGTCTTGTCCGAATCGAGGTGCATAACCAGACCGGCACGCTGACTACGACAGGAGAGCATCATTCGCGATGGGTGTAGCACACTTGGTGAGATGACATGAGGTCAGATCGGTCATAGTATGTACCGCTATCGGCCTGCTAACGTTTTGAGGAAACAGGGCCAAGTTTTCTGCGCATTTGATTCGTCATAAACTGCAAAGCCAGTGGTAGAGCGTTGGGACGTCGGAGGCGAACAAAAGATCACTAATTGGTCAGCTGTCGGCGTTTAGCCCTACCCTGACTACCTTTTGACACCTAATTTGCACTAGAGTTAGGACGTTTCTGTCGATAAGACCTACACCCGTCGATGCCCCCGGGCATTCTGGTACAGGAGCAATTCATGGTCTAAAGCTGCCTCCAAAGAACCGTTTGATTTGACTGACACGCATGCCGATCACTTTTCAGGTTGCAATTCACACCCAAGGGTTGGTGGCACGGCAGCCTCCCACGTCATTGCAGTCCCACGCGATCGTCAACGCTAGCATTGCACATGACGCCATCAGCATAATTCGTTGAAGTACGTTTCATCCACAACCGCTAGCAACCCCCGCCCAACACGAGTGGCCGCGCCAGCACCTTATCCTGCGGGTCGCGCTGCTGAGATCAAGTTCCTCAACCAATCGGACACAACGAAAAAAGTTCGACATTTTAAACTAAGCTTAGTTTTATCTACAGTATAAAAAGACCCACTTCAGCAACCGCTAGCAACCTTGGGGAGCACCAAAGAAGTGCGCAGTTTCGCGTATGTCGCAACAGTCTCCAATTATTGACACACACCTCCCATCCTTGCATTCCCAAGTGCCGGTAGATGACGACGATTGGATCGACGCCATTTCAGACCCTCGAGAGCGTCCAAGCTGCTGTCGCCACCGAACGTCTAGCCGACGAACGCGGACCATTCACGTACCTCTTTT
>NW_008246078.1:997844-999013 GCF_000281045.1 Saprolegnia diclina VS20 | reverse complement strand
GCTCTGGCGCCCGAGGCTCTGCATCGTACGCAGCTCCAGTGGATGTTTGCCAAACCCTAGTACTAGTACCCCGCGAGATACATAACATCTCAATGTGTTTTCGGTCTGGTGGGTCAAGAGGATCTAATGCTCGTAAGTTTTCTTTAATCATAAATCGCTATTTTGCGTTGGAGGAATTCATGGATTCTTCCTTCACGCCGCTTGTGCTACTCTCGTTGGCAACGATCAATATAAAAAGATGCTATTAAAGTTATATCAAACGTACTGGCAGCGTGTGTAGCGCGCTAGACGACGCCGACTCTGCTTGTGCCAAGCAATGTGTCTTTGGTCTTGGCCTCCTCCTCCTCCTTCGCGCCCTCCTCACTGCGTGTACTTGCGAAAAGGTCGGTATTGAAAGGAGGTGACGCTCTGCGCTGTATAGTGTGCGTCAGCTTCAAAATCGACGGCGCGCTGGGTTGGCAGTGGCGCTCACTCTTTCTGCTTGTGTGGCTTGTGGACGCCACGTGCCTCGTCTATTGCATTCGAGCGATTCCAAGCTGGCCAGTGGCAACCAAAACACTACTCTCGCGAACCATGTACGTGTATGGAGCACTCAACTACGATTTGGGACTATTTTGCTGGCTTGCTTAGAGCCCACTTGATCATATACAGTGGCATCACGATGCACCACATCTTTCTCGTGCTGCGGCTCGAGGGTCATATCACGTGGGGATGGATCTGGGTCTTCTTCCCGTTCGTCACCACAGCATTACCCGAGCACGCCACCTTGTTCACAATCGTGGCGTGGGCTCAATTGGTGCTTCTCGCCCCGCGCCTTGATGCCGCAGTTCTCTGGTCGTGGCCCATTGTCTTTTTCTTACTTTGAACAGAATCCAGAGCCACTCTTTTTTTGTACTTCTATAGTATAAAATGCGAGACGGAAAAGCGACGACTCCTGAAGCAGCACTTGTTGTTGAAATGAGTTCGTACTAGTACATGCAATTAGAAAGGCATGGTGGACTATCATATGCTTTCGTGAAGCGTGGTCGGTACGTCAAGCGGATGGGCTGCTGTACGATGCTACTAGTACACGCGTGGACGTTAGTGGTCGTGGTGCTGGATTGTGTGACGGACAAGGTAGCGCATACTAGTACTATGGGCCGTCTCGAAGAGCGTGGGGCAACTCGTCG
>NW_008246078.1:986058-990859 GCF_000281045.1 Saprolegnia diclina VS20 | reverse complement strand
CCTTGTCTACTATGTACGTGGCTGACTGTTGTTGTCCCTCTAAATTATGTGCTGATAGGTGTACACGCTGTGTGCGGAGCGGCCACTGCCACTGGCTGTGACGATGGTGTCGCTACTGGCGTGTATACTTCTGCTTGTGGCGCCCCTTGGACTACTCCTCGTACGCCTCGAGGGATGTCAATTCCCGACCAGATTTATTGTGGTGCCGTAGTGTCTATTCTATGGCCTGCTCGCGCTTTGGGTACATCGTTTATACCAAACCAAACTCATTGTCGTCTGGGGTAGGGTTTGGTCGTCGCCCAGCGCAGGGATGCAGGCGCCGTGTATGGTGCTGTTTTCGCAGGATGTAGCCTACACGCAGAATAGAATTGATTGAAATCCAAGTCCTCGCTCTGTGGAATGTGACAGCACTCGGGTTTCATGGACAGGAACGCCGACAGAGAAACTTGAACGCACCAGCTACGGACTTTATTACTTTCGCATTGCTTCTCGCCGCGGATATGTGCAGCGACTGGTTTGCCGTGAGCATCGCCTTCACGCTCCAGTATGCGCTCGTGCTACTTCGACTGGACGGGCTCCTCGGCTTTGGCTGGGGCTATGTCTTTATACCCACATGGCTGCTACTAGGCCTTGTACTGGCCGGTCTTGTACGTCACCTTTTGACCGATTTCCGTCATGGACGTGTTTGTGTAGGGGTTTCTGATGTTTCTTCTGCTCGATGATAACGACACGTCATCGTCCAACTTGCTGGCGTGTGGCGGCCTCGCCTTGCTATGTTTGCGTCGGCGCGCCCGTCGCGTTGTTGGCGCTGCTCACGCGGCAACTGGACGCGGATCCAGGGTACTCGACCCTTGTGATTGGCTTGCCCTACTTTGGCGCCATGGCACTTTTGATTGCCGTCGTACGACAGTTGGAATGTTGGATTATACCATTTCTCATCGGTGCATATGTAGGGTGCGGTCATTGTCCTCTTTTACGTTGAAGACGATGCGGAAGCAGAAGCTGTTTGAAACGAGGGATCTCGAAAGATCGCTCTCGTCCCAGAGCTGACGTCGTAGTGCTTAAGAACAGGCCATCGAGCGTCGAGCCTGAGCGACAAGAAAAATCCGAGTGCGATGCGTACTACACTCATTGGATTGGAATCACAAACCAAAACAACGTTGTTGTCTCAGGCTTGACGCGCTAGTGTGGTGATGTGGTCTGCACATCCCAATGACGGTCGTGGCGTGCCCCAGTACAACTGTAGGCTGTAGGGAATAGAAACGCAGAATAGGCAGTATGCTGTGCGAAGATAAACAGAGTCAAATATACCCGGAACCCGCACATTGCGTCCACGACGACGACCACTTCACGACACTAGTCGTGGGCGACTTGGTGTCACTAGGGGCGCATCCTGTTATAACGTCACGATACCGCGAATCTGCATCCTTGCGCGGTGCGACGGCCAAACCCTGTAAGAAATCCTAGGCACGCAGTGTGCTGTACCGTGGCACGGTCTGAGATGTGTGGGGTAGAATGCAAATATGAAAGTGATATTGTTCGTTATGTAAGCTAGACCATGGGTAATCTGTGCATAGTGTGTGGTTCAGTTGGTCTAGATCAATCGCCGCTGTGTGATTTTCAACCAACCCTACCCCAGACATCAATGAGTTTGGTTCGGTGTGAGCAATATCGGAGAGACCCAAAGTGCGAAAAGACCATAGAAAAGGAACCACGGCGCCACAACGAAGCTGCTTGAAAAGGCATATCCCTCGAGCCGTGCGAGAAGCAGGCCAAGAGGCGCCACCAGCAACAGTGTCCACGCCAGCAATGACTGCATCATCTCCGCCGGTGCGTGTTGTTGTGGCCGCTCCGTACACAGCGTGTACACCTATTCAAGAAACAATATTGTCGAGAGGGTGTCTAGAGGGAGAAAGAGCAATTCACCACGTACGTAGTAGACAAGGCTGCCGATCGCGTAGAGCTCCAGGGGTGTAAAGACAATGAGCCACGACCAGTGTACCGCGGCGGCGAGGCGCGGGGCGAGTTGCAGCAATTGTGCCCACACCACTATTGTCAACAAGGTGCCGTGCACGGGTACTACCGTGGCGATGAACGGGAAGAAGACCCAGCTCCATCCCCACGTAATGTGACCCTCGAGCTGCAGTACGAGAAAGATGTGGTGCGTCGTGAGGCCACTGTAGACAACCAAGTGGGCTCTAAGCGAGAAAAATAGTCGCCAGCTCGTCGTTGAGTGCTCCATACGTACAAGGTTCGCGAGAGCGTCGCCATTGTCGCGCTACGAATCGCTCGATTGCAGTAGACGAGGCACGCGGCGTCCACGAGCCACACGAGCGCAAACACCGTACGCCACTGCCAACCCAGCGCGCCGTCGACCTTGAAGCTGACGCACACTATACAGCGCAGAGCGTCACCTCCTTTCAATACCGACCTTTTCGCAAGTACACGCAGTGAGGAGGGCGGGAAGGAGGAGGAGGAGGCCAAGACCAAAGACACGTTGCTTGGCACGAGCAGAGTCGGCGTCGCGCAAGGCCGCCACAAACCAGTAAAAGAGGTACGTGAATGGTCCGCGTTCGTCGGCTAGACGCTCGGTGGCGACTCCCCAAATTGGCGTCAATCCGATCGTCGCCATTTCTTTGGAAATGCAAGAATGAGCGAATACATTTGGTGCTTGTTGCGACACGCTCGGTTGTGCTAGCGATTGTGGGTGGACTGTGGTTCAAGCATTGCAGTGCTGATCGGGTCGTGATTCGTGTGCTAGCATCGACAGCATTGACGATTCCAAAGTATTGCCTGTCGCAACAATCACCAAAGTTTGGTGGCGACACTCGAATCGGTGCAGTGTTTGCTCCGCTAACATGGAACGAGGGATTCCGGAGACCCCAAACCCGTGCCAAACGACCATGCGAACGGTGTAGAAAATGAGGCGCCCCAGCTCCACCTACCCAAGGCCCTTTCGATCCCGATGCGCCCAGCAACGCAGGGTCATCGTCACCAGGCGTGAAGCACTCCACAAAACTACTCTGGGTGCAATCAACCCGAGACGTTACGTCATAGGGAATTGATTCCCTAGGGCTACATCAACATCAGATATGAGTTGAATAGTGTGCGTCCGCACCCACTGCTTGTCTTGTCCGCGCAAGACGACTCGTCCGTGGGCGCTCCTGCACGGGTTTGGAAGTGCAACACAAAAGAATCAAGTTGCAGCAACACAACATGATGGTCTTGCAACGGCCGCCAACGGTCTTGCACTCGAAACGGCACAACAGACTTCATAGTGGCAAGGGTTATGCGCGTTCTTAACTCGGTTGGAATAGCTGCACTAGACTACGGACTACACGAAATCATCCTGCGGCGCACTCCAGTGGATGTTGGCCAAACCCTACCCCGGATCTGAGCATTTCCATTTTGAGAAATGACGACATACCGCGATCGCCAAAATACCATAGCCCACGAGCCACGACGTCAGAATGGACATGGCCGAGAACTCGCAAGTCCCTTCGAGCCGCAGCAGTAGGAGCACGAGTGGTATCCCAAGCAAGAGCACAAGACCGAGAAGCGTCGCCCCGGCCTTGGCCCGTTCTTGCCGCGGAGGCGCTGTACTCAGCGTGTACATCTATGACACGTATTATCGAAGTGCAACGAGCCACCAAACAAACGAGATGGACGACGTACGCAGTAGGCGAGACAGCCGATCGCGTAGAGCTCCAGGGGTAAAAAGACGATGGGCCATGGCCAGAGGAGCGTGGCATCGAGGCGCGGGGCGAGAAATACAACCTGGAGCCACGCAAACACCGCAACGTGGTTTGAGCGCTTGAGCATCCCAGTGAGAATAAACGGAAGCAAGACCCACGTCCACTTCCAGTCAACGAGACCGTCCAGGCGCAGCGCAATAAAGACGTGGCAGAGCACCATACACGCAAAGCTCACAAAATGAACTCTACAAGCGACATGAGCCTCCACGCGCACGAGGGAGTGCAGACGCGTTCGTTCTTGACGAGAGCTCGAGCGAGGCCGACCACCTCGGGATGATACGGGGGTAGTACGCAAGGCACATCGCATCCACGAGCCACACAAACAAAAAGACAGTGCCCCACGGCCACGCAATGACGCCATCCACCTTCCAGCTCAGAAACACTAGAAATGAAGAGTGACGACGAGGTTGCTACAGCTTCACAACACGTACGCACACTGAGGACCGCAGGGAGCAGCAGGAGCAAGCCAAGACTGACGATGACCCGCTTGTTGCGCACGGTGGTGGCGGCGCAAAAGGATTTCACGAGATTATTGCACAGACATGCGAAGGGTCCGGTTTCCTCAACTGGGAGCCGCTCTGTCGTTGCGACGTCGTCGTCTTCGCCGTTATAGAGTGGCGCCATATTTGACAGTGACAGTGTAGTAATAAGGTGTTATCGCGGGTGGTGCTGTTGATTGTTGCGACACCATCGCAGAGTCGCAGCCACCCACACAACATGCAGGGATGTGGTCTCCACAACCCGGGTTTATTCAATGAACCCGGGTTGTCAAGGACCTACAACCCTGCCAATACCCTTACCACAACCCTGCCAACACCCTTACCACAACCTTGTACCCAGCGAGACACGTGACATCTCAATGTGTTTTCAGTCTGGTGGGTCAAGAGGATCTAATGCTCGTAAGTTTTCTTTAATCATAAATCGCTATTTTGCATTGGAGGAGTTCATCGTTTGTGCTACTCTCATTGGCAACGATTAATATAAAAAGATGCTATTACCGGTAAAGTTATATCAAATGTACTGGCAGCGTGTGTAGCGCGCTAGAC
>NW_008246078.1:981015-981479 GCF_000281045.1 Saprolegnia diclina VS20 | reverse complement strand
GGCCGGTTGTATAATAGCTGCCGGTTGTGCTTGTGGTACTGCAGTATAAAAAGATGCTATTACCGGTAAAGTTATATCAAATGTACTGGCAGCGTGTGTAGCGCGCTAGACTTCTTCGTATGGCGTCGTGACAGGCCCACTCGTCGAGTCGTCCAAGTCCAGAAACAGGACCGCGGCAATGCCCTGCACAAATATCATCAGCTGCCACTCCATTGCTGACGCTACTATATACCGCAAGGGCCACTAGACCCATGAGGATGAGCCACGGCAGAATAATGTACACGGCCGAGAACGTGGCCGACCCGAGCCGGACGAGGAGGAGGACTTGGGGCGCGACGAGGAGCCCAAAGCCGAGACACGCCAAAAGAATCAGGCCGAGTGCACCCAGTCGCGACGAGGTATCGGAAAAGCAGGCGACAAATACAAAGACAATCTAATCGAGTGTCAAGCCAGGTCATCGATGG
>NW_008246078.1:979675-980915 GCF_000281045.1 Saprolegnia diclina VS20 | reverse complement strand
GTACTGGCAGCGTGTGTAGCGCGCTAGACTTCTTCGTGTGGCGTCGTGGCAGGTACATTCATGAGGTCGTCCAAATCCAGAAACATGACCGCGGCAATGCCCTACACAAATATCATCAGTTGCCACTCCATTGCTGACGATACTAAATACCGCAAGGGCCACTAGACCCATGAGGATAAGCCACGGCAGAATAATGTACACGGCCGAGAACGTGGCCGACCCGAGCCGGACGAGGAGGAGGACTTGGGGCGCAACGAGGAGCCCAAAGCCGAGACACGCCAAAAGACTCAGGCCGAGCGCACCCAGTCGCGACGAGGTATCGGAAAAGCAGGCGACGAATACAAAGACAATCTAATCGAGTGTCAAGCCAGGTCATCGATGGATCGAACGTACGAAGAAGAGGCCACCAATGGCAGACGGCACCCACGTCGGGATGAAGACAACGAGCCACGACCACGTAACCGTGTGGTCGAGTTGAAGCCCGAGAAAAATGAGCTGGAGCGCAAAACAGAGGTCGCTCGAACCATCCCAGTCAAAAACCGAGACGTAGGCCGGGATGAAGACGCAGATCCAGGACCAGTCCACATGTCCGTCAAGGCGCAGCACCACAAAGAGGTGCAAGAGAAAGCCGCAAAGCCACGTAAGGGTGCCATTGCTACAAAACACACGCCACTTAGAGCCGTTCAAGTGCAGTGCGTACCAGGCCATAAAGTCGTAAATCCAGACAAACACCATCACGGTGGCCCAGCTCCAGTCGATCGTACCGTCGACCTTCCAGCAGACAAACACTAAGAACACAAGCCTTATCAGTCGAGAAAGAGAAGTATGGACGAGACAGGCCGTACGCGGTGTAAGGACGGCGGGCAAGAGCAGCAAGAGGCCGCCAAGAACGAGACACAAGCGCACGCCGAAGGTCTTGGACTGCTGCAAAAGCTTGTCATATGCGCGGGCCAAGTACCCGAGCGGACCGCGCCGCGCTTTCGCGGCCTCCGAGAACTTGGCGTACGACCCCTCGCGCGTGAACGTTGTTGACGGCGCCATGCCTTTTTGAAAATGGCAACGAGCAAGTTGCCACGTACGTCGTGTGTTTCAAATGTGGAGTATATAGTATCGTAGGTGGGACGCTAAAATAACGCACTTTGAATCGAAACTTGAACCAGCTGCTCTCGACGTGCATTCGGCAATAATGATTCAGCGCCATACGAATCGCCATAGGATCACTACAACAAACCCAATGCCG
>NW_008246078.1:975390-978990 GCF_000281045.1 Saprolegnia diclina VS20 | reverse complement strand
GAGCCGGACGAGGAGGAGGACTTGGGGCGCGACGAGGAGCCCAAAGCCGAGACACGCCAAAAGAATCAGGCCGAGTGCACCCAGTCGCGACGAGGTATCGGAAAAGCAGGCGACAAATACAAAGACAATCTAATCGAGTGTCAAGCCAGGTCATCGATGGATCGAACGTACGAAGAAGAGGCCAACAATAGCAGTCGGCACCCACATCGGGATGAAGACAACGAGCCACGACCACGTGACCGTGTGGTCGAGTTGGAGCCCGAGAAAAATGAGCTGGAGCGCAAAACAGAGGTCGCCCGAACCATCCCAGTCAAAAACCGAGACGTAGGCTGGGATGAAGACGCAGATCCAGGACCAGTCCACATGTCCGTCAAGGCGCAGCACCACAAAGAGGTGCAAGAGAAAGCCGCAAAGCCACGCAAGGGTGCCATTGCTAACCAGAAACGAGTTGGTGACTCTTAAGTGATGCAATTTCTGCGTACCAGGCCATAACGTCATATATCCAGACAAACACCATCACGGTGGCCCAGCTCCAGTCGATCGTACCGTCGACCTTCCAGCAGACAAACACTAAGAACACAAGACGTATCAATCGAGAAAGAGAAGAATGGAAGAGAAAGGGTCGTACGCGGTGTAAGGACGGCGGGCAAGAGCAGCAAGAGGCCGTACAGCACGAGACACAAGCGCACACAGAAGGTCTTGGACTGCTGCAAAAGCTTGTCGCAGGTGCGGGCCAGGTACCCGAGCGGACCGCGCCGCGCTTTCGCGGCCTCCGAGAACTTGGCGTACGACCCCTCACGCGTGAACGGTGTTGACGGCACCATGCCTTTTTGAAAATGGCAATGGGCGCGTCATGGAAGCTGCCACGTACGTCGTGTGTTTCAAATGTGGAGTATATTGTATCGCAGGTGTGACGCTAAAATAACGCACTTTGAAACGAAACTTGAACCAGCTGCTCTCGACGTGCATTCGGCAATAATGATTCAGCGCCATACGAATCGCCATAGGATCACTACAACAAACCCAATGCCGCTCAAGGGACAGATCGGGCGCAGTTGCATGAGTTGTCGTTGCAAGCTTCGATGGATGCGGGTCGTGCTCGCAAAAGAGATTTTGGGACACGGATGCTGCAGCTGGCAACTGAAATGCCCTTCATGCGTGGCAGTCTGTGGTCGTTTTTCGGACGCAAAGCAGACGCTCGCCTTGCTCTTTGTTTGCACTCGATTCGATTCAGAATGTTGGATGGCTTATCGACACCTTGAATCAGCTCAACTGACGTCGGGTTGTGTCTTTTCCGGGATGGAAAACCCGTCGTCAAGGCGTCGGGACGCTGAATAAAGCGCTACAACCCATGGAGGGCAACGCTGGCCGACGACTCAACTCTCAACATTATTCCTGCAAACCAACGTACATTCCTGCCAAAAATTGGCGGCAAATGTGAGTCTCAATGTTCCGAATACTCGTCGTTGTCAGAAGCGAGAAGAGAACTCGATGTTGACGACTGTTGAGTGCCTAGATACGCCACAGCGACAGACCCTACTTGTTACTCTATATTTGGCCAGAAATGAGCCAACCACCAGCACGGCAACGGTCGGTCTACAGAATGGTGACCATTGTTGGCCACTGAAACGGTCTACGGCGAAGCAGACAACAGCAAACATGCTTGGGCCCAGTACAAAAGATACTTCGGTGCAGAGTCGATCACATGGGCATTTGCAAAGCTCAAAACTCGCTGAATTGAAGAAGTTGGGATGAAGAGTCAGTCTAGCCATGCAGAATCGACCCAATGTTGCATCATGCCGCCTCACATTGTCGATGGGACTCACGTCGCTGTCGCTGTCACCCAAGGAATAAATTTGGTCCCTTGCTGTCACCGTTCGACGCTTATGGCGTTAGATACGATCAATATTGAATTGGCCAAATACGTCCTTTCAATGAGTGTAAAGTTGCTGAACATGAATCGTGCGTGAGCATGACAGCACAGCAAAGAGGAGGGAAAAGGACACAGCAACGCAATAGCAGCAAATATCGCTCTTTGAGGAAACTCACGCAAGGTATTCAACGCACAAGTGCAGATGCATCCTTGTTGCCGCCTCATGCAGCTCGCTGCAAACTATAACCAAAATGTCTCGCATGGTCTGACGACGTGCACCAACAGTAGACTTATATTACTCTGTTTACAGTCCTGCACAGGACGATGCAGGCAAATGGTGTCGGTTTAGACGGTGCCATATTCGCTGGTCATCGTATTCTCGCCGTCCGCCTGGACAGACGCCGACGGTTTGCCGTGGAACGCAAGGACCAGCACCGCTAGTGTCGCCTACACCACGCAACAACGTCAGAGTCCGTGGATAGCACTACTTCTATACAACGTACGAGGAGAATGACAACGCTGTACATGATGATCCACGGCACACAGATCCACATGGTCGAGAACGTAAAGTACTGCAGGCGAAGGACAATCAACAATTGCGGTCCCGTGATCAAGGCAAAGAATGAAAAGACGCCGAGGAACACTGATAGCGCAAAGCACCACGGCTTGGGCGATGCGCTGTCGTCGTCGCCCGCAAACATGAGCACTGCAAAGGCAGCGCCAATGGGCTATATTCACGCAACAATTTGTCAGCCCAATGCAATACAAAATGACGTACAAAGATAACGAGCATGACGGCGAGGGGCAGCCACGTCGGCAGGAGCACCACGAGCCAGGTCCACGTAAGCCCGCCGTCGAGCTTTTCGGCAACAAAGACGACTTGGAGGACTTGGAGAACGCTCGACGACGACCGGTCAACGAGAATGACCAAGCAGTACGGCAAGAGCACATAGATCCATGCCCAGTCAATATGATTGTCGAGGCGAAGCGCGATAAAAATGTGCGCCAGCAGCGAGCACAGAAGGCTAAACACACTCCCCCTAGTACGGTTGACCCATGAGATGTCGCTGGCACAAGAGATGCAACAACGCTACCACGTCAAGATCTTTTGAGGCGGGTTGGTGGAGTCCGAGGAGGGCAGCAAGACCGACGTGTCGTTGGCGTGGCAGTCGGTGTTGTCGTTGGACATGGGCGGGCCATCTTCGTCATTGTTGCCGACTTTGGGGTTGTCGACCTGCGTCAAGAGCATGTACAGAGGCAACGAGACGACCGTGACGATGAAGAGCGGGATGAACGTCTGCAGCCACGTCCAGTGCACGTGGCCATCGATCTTGAGGCTCACACAAACTAGCATCGCAACTCAGTCTACATGCTATCGACTAGAAAAGGTACTGAACCTGGGAACAAGATGGCGGGCAGCGTGAGGACAATGCCAGCGATAACGACGGCAAACTTGATGCACGCGCTGTGTGGGCTCGTGAAAAAGTCGGTGACCGTCGTCGTGAGGTAGCCGGTAAAGCCGCCCGAGTTCTGCGCCTCGTCGTGGAGCTCGGCGAGGCTGCTCTGGCGCCCGAGGCTCTGCATCGTACGCAGCGTGCGCGACGACATCTTGGACTCTGTCGAGACGAAAGGCAATTTCGAAGTGGACACCTGCGATTGGGCGTCGTTGGCAGATTCGGTGCGTGTCATTGGCTCGGCCCAATCAGATGTCGTCTAAACCCACGCCA
>NW_008246078.1:939220-957656 GCF_000281045.1 Saprolegnia diclina VS20 | reverse complement strand
AGCTTTGGGTTATGGAAAAGAGAGTGCATATTGAACCTGCTACCGATACGTGTACGGGTATCACCTTGAACGCTTTGCGGAGTCGGTCTTGCGCATTGCGTGCGTCTGCCATCAACACATACGTATGAGCACCCTATCGCCCTACCTCATGCTGTTCACCTTGTACGATGGCATTAGATGACTCGATCGACCGCTACCCATAGGAGGAGGCGCTAGGAGCGACAAGGTAACATGCAAAATGACTACAGAACCTGCTAGTACCCACTCTGAAGTACCAGGAAGGCATTGCACTACTGCTGGGTGAAGTCCTCTCGGAGCCAAGTCCCTGCCCGAATCCGAGCCTTTGCCGTGGCTGCTTGAGCTACCGTAGCTCAAGTACAAGTTGTTGGACTGGCTAACACCTTTGTTTGATACCTGCTGAGAGAATATAGAATCTGGGGTGCGCTCACTTTGCGTCGTGGGCTCGACGGAGTACCGTAGCTCGACGCCACTGCAATGTGGTTAGGTTCACAATGGAGCTCGGCGTCGTCAACGAGGGGCCGCGGGATGGCTCGGACTCGCCAGACGAGGAGGAAACCATTCCGTTCATAGGATTCGGTGGCGTCGTTCGCAACGCCTGGATACGCCGACAGCTCTGCCCATTGCATTCATTCATCTTGGCCTCATTCTCACGTGCAATCGAAACTGCGGAAGCGAAAAACAAGATGCATCCAAGAATTCGACAGTTCAATCGATGAGCTTTATACCTCGGCGTCATCGTGGCCCGCGGAAGGCGCTGCACGGGTCGGGGATAGCAGCTGTGTGTGGAGCTCATTGCACTCGGTAGGTTCATAAAAGAAGCGCACGAGGAGCAGCACGGCAAGTGTCGGTGCCAGCAAAAGGAGGAGGACGTAGTTGTTGTTGCCGTCAAACGTATGCTGGGCGAGCGGCGTGAGTGCATAACTCAGAAGACAAAAGATAAAGACGAGCAGCGTTGCCGTGCCTGAGAGGAGACCGTAGAGTTTGCTGGGAAAGCATGCCACTATCGACATCCAAGTATCAACGTTTCAAGTCGAAATACGAGTCGGCACGTACTGATGTAGGCGTATTGCATTGACGTGAGCGCCCCGACGCCGAGGGCCAGAAGAAGATACCCGAGTACTTGGCCGTGAAGCGACGGCAGCATCATGGCGCCGCAGAGCAAAGCAAACACGAGGATCGTCAAGACAGCCACCTTGCGAAAGCCCACGCGGTCAATGAGGTAGCCCATGGGTGGCGCAAAGAGGAAGGACGCGTTCGAGACGAGCGGGTACACGTAGTTGGTGTACGTGTTTTGCTTGTCGAGGTCATTTGGTGCTAGACGCTTGACCATGTTGGGAATCGCTCCGCCGACAAAGACATTGGTGAGCGTCAAGACCGCCCCGATCGAAACAAATGCCCAGAAGTCCCGACGACGCATCTGCTGCTTGAAGCTAGCGTAGAGGCCTCGGAATTTGGACAACTACAAAGACCCTTTCGTCAGTCGATATAGCGTCCGACACGCAACGTACATTTGCATGGGGCCGGCCCAAGGCAAGACCAGGAATCTGCACCGACGCAGCGACCGCCGAGACGTGTTCGACGGGGTAAAGCACAAAGCAAAGCACTGCGCAGAGGGCGACGAGCCCGCTACACACTTTGTGAGCGCCACTTGGAGATGCAACTTGAAGGGTGTACGCATAAACGTGGAAGAACGTGGCGCGCGCAATGGGCAGTTCGAGCAACACGTACACGTAGCCCGAAGCGTAAAAGGCAGCGACGAGGATGCCGCAGTAGATGGACGGCGTCGCAAATAGTTCCGAGAGCTGGAGGGACGCGAAGAGGACGCCCATACCGCCAAAGCCCACGAGAGCATAGCCGGTGAGGAGGAGGCCGTCGCGCGAGTCGCCGATCGCGAGGCAAAGGTTGCCAGCGATCGTAAACTAAAATGGCAGTTAGCAACGTTGGGCTAGGAAGTTGGTGACAATGTGTACAATGGCTGCGATCGTTGACGTGTAGCGAGGTCCAACGATGTCGAGGGTCGCGCCAAAAACCGCTTGGCCGAGCACGACGCAGAGAAACCCCGTCGAGTAGACGTTCTGTAGCTGGACCTCTTGCTCGGGGCAGACGCGCGTCATATGAAGCGGGCAAAGCTCGTGCCATTGGTGCTCGCTCACCAGGCGTGTGTACACGGGGCCAAATCTAATGGTTGACAGTGGTATGGCTCATGCATGAGAGAGTGACGAGGATGGCGCGATACCCGAGGATGAGGCCGCCGGACGAAAGGACCGTGACGAGCGTCGCAGCGGCAAAGAGCACTTCGCGTGAGAGCGTCATCGATGTCATGACGCCGATTTGGAAATGGGGCCAACGTCATTTCGGAAGAAGAGATGGACAGAAATACCACATGTGATGTATGAGTTTACAGCTGGGCGATGCGGAAGGCGTGGAAGAAGGCGGACCAGAGACAGGCGTGTCATGTGTGCTGCACCATGTTCCCACCGTCGAGTGTGCGAGCGCTCTGCTGTTCTGAGGCCGCATCGGAAACGAGTCTCGCGTGAGCAGCAAGCCATTTGAACCGACATGAACGATCCGCGGAGTAGGGCCTCTGACAGCACATACGTGGCAGCGTTGCGCTTCGCTTTACGTTGCGTCTGGAATACCAGTACTGAATTGGCTCTAAGGGAAAAGCACACTTTTGGCCTTGGATCAGGGCTTGGATAGCTCAACTAGCTGGTAATACTACCTTGGTTCATGACCAGATCGAGAGAAGAACTCTGCAGAAGTGATTGTTCTCGGACCTGAGTCGAGTTCAATTTTCGTTGTGACACAGCTGATGAGTTGATATCTCTCCCAACCTCTTTCAACTGGTGTATCTGGAGCTCCAAGTAACTGGGGCGTCACCACACCAACCCTCCAGCTCTCGGTTGGCTTCGGTTCGTGCCCACGTCATACTGTCGAATCAACCCGGCCGCACCCTGGCGATTCTTGAACGGTGCACCCCACGTGGTGTGTCATCGTAGGATGCCACGTTACACAATAGATAAGGTATCATCGTGCGACAGTCTACGCGAGGCAGCCGCCGACTTGGGGCCCGAGGCAATCGATGATGTCGTCGTGCTCGAGCTCGACCGAAGCGATCGTCGCTTCGCCCGCAAGACGCTTGCCGTCGACGAAGAAACGGTAATGGTCTGACGGAACCTTCTTCATCTTGGAAAACTCCTCAAAGACGCGGCTCAAAAGCGCAGTTGGCTTGGCACGAAGCAGCACGATGTCGCCGTTGCCGTCGCGAAGCTGGAGCGAGATGGGCTTGACCTTGGCAGCGCGCGGCTGCTCCTCGATGACGGCTTTCGCGGCTTCTGGCGACACGAGCCGAGCCATCGGTCGAGCGTTCTCGTCTTGTGGCGCCGAAACAGAACGCCGCTTGCCTCCGGCAATGGTCGACGACGTACGGCTCCGGACACGAGTTGCGTTCGCTCGTGCCACGTTCGTAGCGCAAGGCTCGGGCTTGATCTTTTGATCGGTGGCTTGGCTAAAGAGGCGCGTCGGGAGGCCCTTCCCGATTTGCCCAAACTGAGACTGCGAGATGCGAAAAGGGGATGGCGCGACTTGGCCGTACTGCAGGTGAGAGCTTGCATCGGCCGGCGCAGTGCGGAAAAGGGGCATTGACTGCTCGGCCTCTTCAAAAAGCGCCTCCTTCGAATCTTCGATTTGGACTGGCGCGATCGCTGGCTCTTCTGGGGCTGAGTTGTTTGGTGGCAGACGCAGAGACGAGCAAGGGGCACCGGAACGATGCAATAATGGGGTCTCGGCGTCGTCGACGAGGGGCCGCGGAACGGGGCTTGATGGCTCGGACTCGCCAGACGAGATGGGAACCATTCCGTTCACATGATCGGATGCCAACGGCATGGCCTGGAGCGTATTCGGTGCTGCAGAAGCTACGATGGGCTCCTCCATGTGGTCTGGCAGCGCGAATGGACCGCCTTGAACCTCCTGAGATGAATCGTCGGCCGACGACTTCTCGTTGCCCGACTCGACCAGCCCTTGTACCGGCGCGTCCTGATCAAGCCAACGCAGGGGTGCGACTTCTTTGTGCGCGTCTTCCACGTCGTGGGATGTACTAGCAAGGGCTTCAAGCGCATCCCCTTGGTGTTCAAGCACGTACGGTGGGTGATCGAGGTCGTCTTCTTCGCCATGCGCGTCCATGGAGGGCAATGGCGCAACCCAGCCTTGGTCTGGCGTCGTCGGCGTCGCCTCTTCCTCGGCGTCGTCCAGCATGAGCATCGGGGGTGGTCCCATGGCCTGCGACGCAAGCGCCTCGTACGCGCTCGCGGGTGGCGACTCGAAGGCCGTGCGGCGCTTCGGCGTCGGCTGGATGACGAACTGCGGCGTCATGGGCTCCGGCCGCTTCTTCGTCGACTTGGCCTCGGGAACGAAGGCCGTCTCTGGCAGCGGCAATGGCATGGCTTGTGGGTTTGCCAGCAAAAAGATTTGTGAGCGATCTTTGCTCTGTATCCGGAATATTCCGGATATTGTAATAAAAGCGGCACATGCCACGGTGTCGTTCGCGCCTTGCGATCTTTGCTCTCCTATTCGAGTTCCTTGATCCGATCCATGCGCTTATTGCAATCTACTAGCTCTCGACCACCGCAGCAGCAGTCGCTCATGTCCTCGACGGCAGCGACAACTGAGGAAACCTCGTTGGCGTGCAGCATATATTTGGAGCTTAGTTGCGGCGCTATATACAACTAGGACACGCATGCATTTAGAGCGTTCTGTACCATCAACCTCGCCAGCGAGGGTAAGCGAGCGCCACGTGTGTGCGAACCAGTGCAAAACGAGTTCACGCAGCGTCGTACAAACCGAACGGAACCCGGCACCAAGACCAAGATCGACCCCGAAATATCCGGATAGATTGAATTCGGCACATGCCGCGCGTCGGAAATGCCGAATGTGCACTTGGCGCATTCGGCACGTCGGTCTTAAATGTGGCACATTTGTGTGGCGTTTATTAAAATACAGCCCGAATAAAAATGCTCCCTTTTTATTTTATTATTAGTTTTTCGTCCACACACACAGCTACGATCGCGGACAAGTCGCATTTAATTGCACCGTGTTGACTCGACATTTGCATGCCGTCAATTAAAATATGTGTGCATCACAAAGCATTTGAAGTGCGTCACCGGCAACCGCGACGTCTGATTGGTCCATATTCCGCCCAATACCACAGGGTGCCATGCCCATTTGCGAATTGACGATGATCAAGACGGCGTACCTCGTGCTCTTCAACGTGGCGAGCTGCCTCGGCTGGGCGTACGTGCTCGGCCAGACGCTCCAGCAGCTCTACGCTGACCAGAACCTCGCGACGACGTCGGCGGGTCTCTGGGACCTCATCGGCGAGCCGCTCAAGATCGTCCAGACCATGGCCATCATGGAAGTGGTCCACGCCCTCATTGGCCTTGTGCGCTCGCCCGTCGGCTCGACCTTTATGCAAGGTACATGGTGGCGCATGCATGGCCATAGTACGATTCCATCTCATGATGCGATTTGCTAGTGAGCTCGCGCCTGTGGCTCGTCTGGGCCATCAACGTGCTCTGCCCCGAGTCGCGCACCCACTGGGGCTTTGTCTTGATGGTCGCCAGGTATTACTTTTGCCATGTTGTTTGTGCGTGCAACCCATATCAACCGTAGCTGGGGCCTCGTTGAAGTCCCGCGCTACGCGTTCTACGCGCTCAACTTGCTCGACGCGGTGCCCGACTGGCTCTTCTTCCTCCGCTACCACTTGTTCATGGTGCTCTACCCGAGCGGTGTCACCGGTACGGCGTCCTCTTGGTCGTATCGTGCGATACTCATGCGCATTAGGCGAGGTCACGTGCATGCTCAAGGCGCTCCCGCTCCTCTCGACGGGCGCGTACTCGATCGCGATGCCCAACACGCACAACATTGCGGTCTCGCTCTACGTCATCGTGCTCCTCACGCTTGTTGTCTACGTGCCGGGCCTCCCGATCATGTACACGCACATGAACGTCCAGCGCAAGCGTGCGTACGCCAAGAAGAACGAGACCAAGTCCATCAAGAAGGACTAAGATCTCTCTTCAACACGTGCAATGTGATGCATTCGCCACACTGTTTTTATCAGCAATGAGAAGCGTCTGCAGGAGACTGACGCTCGGGTGGCAGGTCCAAGAGCTCAGCATGTCGTTACTTGCATGCATGTTGAAGCCTCATTAACGCATTATGCTCCTTGTTCTGGTGCATGCCGAGTACATGAAAATGCAGATATTACGTCTAATATGTCTTGTCATCCAGCGTCGTCTTCGATCGACGAGGCATCGTCACTCCATCCTCCGTCTCTACTCTCTATAATTGGCTACTTCAAATCCAAGAGCTCGTGGTCGGCGAGGACGCCTCGGACGTCATCAATCACGCGCTTCATGAGCTCTTGGGCCTTCTGGAGCCGCGAAAGCTCGTCGGCTTCGGGCTTGCCGTTGGCCATGCCGGTGAGAATTGACGACCGCTTCGGCACCGACCCAAGCGCCGACATGACGCCCTTGCGAATGAGCCACGGATGACGCGAGCCAAGCGTCGTCTCGTACGCTATCCATCATCCACCGTGAGCATCGCCTTTGCATCGATCGATCGAATATGATACCTTTGGACATGCTCGGGCCGAGGTCGTCGACGTCGCCTTCGACAAAGCAGAGGCGGAGTGTCGCCTCGACAAAGTCCAGGAACCACAAGAGCCGCAAGACGCCACTACATCCATGATGAGCAACCACGAATGACGAACCGCATGCATATAGTACGTACCGGCTTACGGACGGGGTCTTCTTGCCGCCGACAGTCGCGAGTCCGGCGACGACTTCATTGCCGATGACACGGCGAAGCGGCGGCTTGCGGCTACGCCACGGTGACCCGCCGTCGTCATCACCGATGAGCGTAGCGTTCGTGCACAAGCTCGCGTCGATCGCAATCATGTAGCCGGCGACCGTGCTTGCGGCAAAGGCCGTCGCCTTCCCAAAGAGCACGAGCATCTTGGCCGTCTCGGCGCACACGTCAAGGTACGCAGCCATGTTGACACCCTGCGCGTCACCGTTTGAACACTCCAGATTGGGATTAAGGCGGTCTGTACCGTGTCGCTCGAGGTACACTCGAGGAGGCTCTCGACGAGCGCTTCGAGGCGGAACGAGTCGAGTTCGTCTTCCGAGTTGGGCTCATGAACCGCAATGACCGGAGCGACGACGACGACTAGACAGAATCCGATTGCAAGGGCAATCTCGGCTGCATACACGTACCTGGTTCGAGTCCGTGCACGCTCGGCGGCGCGATGGACGAGCGCATGGGCGATGGGTTGCGATGGCGTGGCGGCGCGCGCAGCCGCTCGACTTCGTCCAGAAGGACAAGACCCACAAGCGCAGCGACAAAGACGTCGAGGCGCACGAGGCGGTGCAGCACTTGGCGCGCAATGTCCGTGCCAAACAGCAGCAGCGGGTACTTGTCCGTCGCATGCAGACTGTGGCCGGGCACGGCCACGCGCAGCAGCAGCACAAGACAGAAGAAGCCAAAGACTGTATAGTGCCGCGTGCGCAGAAGACGCAGCGGCACCGAAGATCGCTTTGGGCGCGAGCGCGGCGCAGAGAGAAGAGGCGCGATCGAGGGCGAGAGTACGAGCGCGTCGTCGTCGTTGGCGCTTGCGGCGGCGGCTGGCGCGGCCTCCATTTTGGTCGCAAAGTAGCTGCGCGCGCACGGATCGCACACGCGTGCGCCACGGCGACCGCGGTCGTGCTTGATGTTGCCCTTCTTATCGCGGTGCACGAGGCCCATGTCGCTGAGGCGCAAGCGGCTCTTGGAGCAGTCGTTGCACACCTTGCGATTGCACGCCTTGCAGCGGTGCTTGAAGCGCACGAGTGAGAAGTGGCGTTGGCACACGGGGCACTCGTGGTAGTTTTCAGCGAGCGGCGGTTCGTCGTCCAACGACCCGAGCGCACGGAGGACAGGCGTCGGCGGCTCGCTCGGGCGGCGCATCGGCGTCCGCGGCGGCGTGCTCGGGTTGCGTGGCGGCGTCCGCGTCGGCGTGCTAGGTCGGCGCGGGGGCGTCATGGGTCGCAGCAGCGGCGATGCAGGGCTGAGCTCTGGCGAGCTCATGACGAGGATGATGCGACTGCGGCGAATCTCCAAATCTTGCTATTTTGAGCCGTTGCTCACGTGAGAAACACGCGTTGTCTTGTTCTTTGTATACCGACGCACTTGGCGACAACCAAACTCAACGCGAGCGGCAGAGGAGTGACGATGCGCATCTTGGTCTCGACGGCCACGACACTGTTCGTCGGCGAGCACCAAGCCAGGCAAACTCATCAAGTGCAAACTCATCAAGTGCAAAGTCAGTCCGGATGCAGAGGTCCCGCAGCCGTATATCATGCGCAGTCGTCACGAGGTAAAGATCAAGCGGCAGACAAATCATTCCTCCCATGGTCCTCGTTGGCACGAAGACGTTGGGAAGCTCGTCCGACGAACGAGGCACTTTGACGCTACAGTCGCGCTGTGAAGCACGATCATGTGCCAACAGTGCTGCGGACCTGTGGGGGTTGTCACTTGATTGTAGTAGCCACCGGGCGGCTGTATAGAAAGGCTGTGTTCCCAACGACATTCCCGCCATCTTGATCGTCGACCTGCATCTCAAGTGCACGAACTTGAAAGAATGGACGTGATCAGACGAAGCATGTCTCGTCGCTATCGCCTGCGCCCGTAGCGGCCCCGAAGTTTTCGGACGTAGCGACCCTCGAGGTTGCCTTGAAGGTGAAGTGCTTGCGTCTGCACAGCACATGCTCCTATGCACGCAACGACATCAGCGCGTGGCTTCCACAAGAGCGCAAACGGGTCCATCTGATGTTCGACGCCAGTAGGATCTGTCGTCTGCATGGACGACGCCGGTTCTCGCACAACGAGTATGCATCGGAAACTTACCGAGGGCCCAAGCGTAGGACTACGCGGCCCTGGCTTGTCGCCAACTCGGCTGCTGGCGTTCCTTGCCATATCTGCTCCCATATATGTAGCTCGTCCAGATCGAAATCCCGCTGCTCTACGCCCCGGATCCAGCTTTGGAGCTTGAGCGCAATCGCCAGTCCATAGCATGTCCGTTCACACGGCCCCACAGCACTCTTGCATTTCAGAGGGCAACGTGCAGCTACTTGTTTGCTCATGCCAATCGCTACACATATCGCATGTGGTCATTGAAACTAAACCACCGTAGCACTGTTGGTCTAGTGCGGATGATGGGGTTGACACACGGAGGCACTTACAATGCATGGCAAGCGCGCACCAAGCACGCAGCCACAACACTTCAACTACATTAGTGTCCACATCTCGATGAGCAGCAGAGCTTCGGCTCGTGTCGCCGGTGGCGGCTGCGAAGCCACGCGGGAGCGATGCCATGCCCAGCATGCGTAATCGCGTCGCCGACATCGACGCCATCCATGGGCCCATCATCATAGACACGCATGGCCTTATCGACTACCTCTAATAGCCCATGACTCAATGGACGTGCAGGCGTACCCTCGTGGTCATGACATCGGCTGTCGGACTAGAATGACCGGAAAGATACCGGTTGCGTCAACTTCGCGAGCCTTCGTGACAAGATCGGCTTTTCGGATTTGGCATCTTCATCGCCTCTTTCATTGGCTGTTTTTCCGCCAATCCACGCGTGGTATTTTAAATAGCTTGGTCTTTGTAGGCGCACGACGCGTGTCGGTTCGCGCTGTGATTGGCTATTATTTAATCCCACCGCAATTGATTGGCCAAACATCACAGCGCGGGTTCTGTGGTGGAATTATAATTCGGCCGACTTCATCATTCTGCAAGTCGAACGACCGAGCCACAGCAACTGCGATGATGATGACGATGCGCTCGACGATGACCAAGGCGCTGCGCCTGCCGACGCGGACCCTCGGCGCCGCCGGCCCCGTGCGCATGTACCACGAGAACATCATCGACCACTACGAGAACCCGCGCAACGTGGGCGCGCTCGACAAGAAGGCGACCAACGTGGGCACGGGCCTTGTCGGCGCGCCGGCCTGCGGCGACGTCATGAAGCTCCAGATCGAAGTGGACGAGCATGGCACGATTGTCGACTCCAAGTTTAAGACGTTTGGCTGCGGCTCGGCGATTGCGTCCTCATCGGTCGCGACCGAGTGGCTCAAGGGCAAGAACATTGATGACTGCCTCAAGATCAAAAACACGGACATTGCGAGCCACTTGAAGCTGCCGCCCGTCAAGCTCCACTGCAGCATGCTCGCCGAAGACGCGATTAAGGCCGCGGTCAATGACTACAAGAGCAAGCAGCAAAAGGTCTCGGCGTAAACCCGCCTCTATTATATCAGTTTAGTGTAAATCATATCTCCTCAATCCACGTCTTTCACTTGTGCGACGACGTCGAGACTGCACCTGCCGAGTCCCATCGCACGCGTCCAACGACCCCACGCATGCGCCACACGCCGTCGCCCATGACCCTTCGAGCATTGGGGCAGAAACTCGGCGCCTGTCCATGCGCTGGCCCATGCACTGCAGACGACAGCCTACGAGCACTGCAGGATGCTCCTCTGCGACGGTTGCTGACCGCTCGACGATCGCCCACCGAAAAACAGACGCCTTCACCGAACATCCGTCGGAACAAACGCGGGCAGTATAAAAACGCAGCCTTTTGAACTTTCCCACAGCCTGTCCGACCATCTATCCGTGCTGGTGGACAAGGCGTCGGCAGCTATGAGCGCTGGCTGTGGCTGCTCATGCGGGTCGCCTTGGACGTCTTGGCCGCCCTACTTTGCTTCTTGATGGGCACGGCGCTCATGCTGTCGATGACTTGGTGGGGCCCAAGCTCGGCCTGGACGCGGATGACACCGCTTTTCGACCGCGTCACCACCGGGCCGTCGAGCATCTCGTGCGGGTTGAGACGCGCTTGGTACACGGACCGCGTCAGGTGCGTGCGCCACTCCTGCACGGCGAGCGCCTGCGCCTCGGCCGTCGAGAGTCGCAAGAGACTACCATTGCGAATAAGATACTATCAGACATGAGTGCAAGAGACCGAAAGCGCGGGTCCGCGAGCAGCACGCTCGACGCGGCCCAGTCGACGTATTGCGGCGACGGCTGGAGGTGGTCGTTCTCGCGGTATGTGTGGATGGCCGACTCCAAGTAATACATGCGCAGCGGCCGCGCGTCCACCGGACCTCGGAGGTGCGCCGGCAACGACGCGATCGTCTCCTCGATGCAGCGGAGGTTGGGCGGCACCTCGGCGCGCAGGCGGCTCTCGAGGCTCCGAGCTGGCATGAGAATGGTCGTTTCGCCGCGCGTCCCTTCGAGTTGAGCGCCACCATCATAATCATTCGATTCTCAATCTCGCAAGATACGCCGCTAGCCGCTCTGGGCTCGAGCCGCAATGATCGTGTCGCAACGAGCCCTCCTCGAAAGCAATGCTCGGATCACTTTGCATCCAGTAGTCTAGTACTACACGTATGGCGCCCCAGCGCTAAGACGAGACACAGCGCCCACGCGACTCCACTGCGAGGACCATTTGAGTGCAGTGGATGCAGACTCTTACCTTCGCCACCTCGCCACAAGTCGGCGCTGCGAGGCAACGGTTCATGCTGCTGTTGCCACCGTGGCGGCAGTGATTGCGTCATCACTGGCTTTTCCACCGCTACTAGCGCCAATCAACGAGGAGGAACTGACGGCGTTTCTGATTGGCCAATTGTTGCAGGTTGACGATGGCGAGCACGCGCTGCCCGCAGTGCTACCTCGGCAAGTGCAAGGTGCACGTGGCGGCCGCCGGCGCCGTCTCGGCCAAGGAGCTCGCGCTGCAGCGCATGTACGACACGATGGTTGGTAGCCAGCTGGCCAAGCTGCGCAAGGAGACGAGCGAAGCGACGCTCGAGGCCAAGTCGTCCCAGTACAAGGACGACCTTGACAAGGTCCGCGAGAAGAAGCGCAAGTCATCCAAGAAATCGTCATCAAAAGCCAAGGACGTGCACAGCGGCAGCGGCCTCAACCCGCAGGCGCTCGCGGCCATCTGCAGCAGCGATTCAGACGAAGACAAGCGGGCCAAGAAGAGCAGCAAGAAGAAGGCCAAGAAGGCCAAGGACAGCAAAAAGAAGAAGCGAAAACGATACGACAGCAGTAGCAGCAGCGACAGCGACAGCGACGACGACCGCCGCAGTGCCAAGAAGCGCCACAAGCGCCGCGACTAAGCCTGTCGCTGTTGAGAGACACGGCAAGACGAGGTCCTCAACGCCACTTAGAGAATACTACTTGTCAAAACCTGAAGGACACAGACCAAGTCCACAAATTCGTCTCATTGTTGTTAGCTGTGTGAGTCACGGTTAACGACCTAGTGAGTGACGATTAGCGACCGAGTTTAGCAAAACACTTGAGCCTATGTGCACGAACCCACAGCTCCAAGAGACGGTTGCTGACGCCCCATCGGCAAGTCCTGCATGGTATATTGCGCGTGTGCGGCCCACGTCCTTTGCGAGGAGACGCAGACTCGACGCCGCGAGCGTGAAACTGAATTTGATCAAGATATGGTTCGGGTGCTAGGATGGTCCGGCCACGAGCATGCCATGGAACCGCAAGACTAGTATATACTAGTATAGGAACATGTTTCGTGTTATCTTCATCACAAAGACTTCGCATACAGAGAGATTAGCAATCTCCTTCTTCTTCATTCGCCCGCCGGGCCGTTGCTGCGCAGGCGGCGGCGCGGGGGCTCGTCTTGCTCTCATGTAGTCACCTGGGGCGCGAGTGAGGCCCCTGATGACAAGCTCTGTCAAGTTCTTCCTGGCGTCGCGATTGGCGGCAAAGCTACGCAGTTCCTTGAGGTCATCGATAGACGCCAGCGACTGTGGCGGCGTCAACGACTGGAGGTCGCGGTGCAGGACGATCGGCAACGCGAGCTTGGTGCAGCCTAAAAGCAGGGAGCTGCGAACGGCGGCAATGTTGGCAGGAGCGTCTTCATTCATGCGCAAGACCAGTAGGGAGCAGCATCGAGCCGAATTAACAACCCTTTCAACGACACCAACGACACGTCGTCGCTGATGCGCTGCGTCACAGTGGCATACGAGTACCCTCGATGTCCCCGGCGCATGAAGTTTAGTACGTTGATCGACACGGCTCGTTCGGCAAGAGTGTGAACGCAGTACATTTTGTCAAGTAACCAAGGAGTTAACTTGCAGAGTTACTGAGTTGCCCATGTCATGTTCAACACAAGAGCTTAACTCGACCGGATAACGTCGACGCGACCATCAACTCGGTGATACGACACGAGCATGCTTAGGTGGGGCCGCATGCGCAAACAAAGCGCGTCTTGAGCAAGATGCAGTTCTTGTTGACCGGGTGGTCGGACGGCAGTGTACCGCCATCAATGTGGCTGCCATTAAAGTAGCAGCCCGGGCCCTCGCAGTAGCACCGAAGGCTATGAAAGCGGCAGTCGTCGTTGTTGGAGCACCCGTCGAGGTGCATGACCGGCTCGGTCGCATTGAGCGGAAACTTAAACTTGCCAAGGACCGGGAAATGGTCCGAGAGGTCCACAAGCGCCAACGAGGCGGCATCGGCCGACGACGGCACGAACGACGGACCGCTCCATTGGACGGGAAACGCCGCCGGCACTTGGTTGACGATCGACTCGAGCGTGGGGACACCGATGGGCTGCTGGTACGGTGCTGCACGCGTGGGTGTCACACACGCTAGAAGACAATAAGAACTTACGCTGGGCATACAGAACGTAGTCGAGCCACTCGGACGGACAGCACGGACAAAAACACATGGCGGTCGACGGGTCCCGAAACACGAGGCTCGTGCGGGAGGCATTTGATACGACTTGAGCGCCACACGTGAGGCGCGTGAGGTAGTTGGGCGTGTACACCTTGTCCTATTCCACGTCACATCGTCTTCGCACCATATGCACAACACGCCGTCACGTCGTCGTACGTGGAGGGGTCCCCAGCTCGCCACGTATTGGTCGAGGCACTTGTCCGACTTGGCCGCGCCGTCCCGGCCCACGAGCAGGTTGAGATGCGGACTAGACATGCGTCGACTCGAATACATATGACACGATGCACGTACTCGCTGGTGAAGAGCTCGCTGCCGACGCGCGTCGGTGTTGCTGCATGCAAGAGCCGCACGAGGTTGGCCACTTCGTCCGGGAACGAGTGGTTGTCGACGTTAAAGTCGCCGGCAAACACCATCGGCTACACATATGCATCTTCGTACATGCAACGTGAGTGCAAGTACCTCGGTATGTGGAATCGTCAACGCTTGAGCAAAGTCGTAAAACTAGATGCATTCGAGAGCTACATAGATGCCATCGGAGAGAATCTACCTGTTGCGCTTGCTTGATGCGGTCTTCCATGCCCTCTTTCGTCGACCACGCCTGCGCAGGAGGGATGAAGCAGCGTAGCACCAAGCGAATCTCGTACCTGCATGTGGGTGGCAAAGACGTTGAAGGCCTTCGAGACGCCGTCGACCGTCTTGTTGACACGCGCGTACTTGACGCCTTTTGCCGCGAGGCAGTCCGAGTAATGGCACGCGCCGCGGTAGATGTGCTGGGCCTCGCGGAGAATCGGCCACTTGGACACGATGAGCACGCCGCCGTTGATCAAGCTGCCAGAGAGCGCATGAAAATGGTTAGCTCTGATGGATGACGGTACCTTGTGAACGGGTCCGTCTCGGCAAGAATCGTCGTGTGGTAGAGGTATCCGGCTTGGGTGAAGGCCTCGAGCATGACGTTGCGGTCCGACTCGATGTCGCTCTCGGCGAAGGTCACGACGTCGACGCCGCCGCACGAGTGCGGGCATAGCGTCAGAATCGACTGCGGGATGCGGGCGAGGCGCTCGGCCTGGCCGTCGTGGGACACTGCATATGGCCGGTCAAAGATGTTGTACTAGCCGGCCATAAGCGCCGTCGTCTCGCCACGAAGAACTACCTGGAGAACGTTGAACGTCATAAAGGGCGGCGAGGGCGGCGAGGGCGGCGGGAACGGCGAGACGCCGGAGGTCGTCACGAGGAAGAAGACGAGGCCCATGAAGACGATGCCCATCGATGCGAGGAACATGCGCCGGTGCTCCTTCCATACGGCGAGCCCATGCGCGCTGACCGCGGCCATCCCAAAAAATCAAAGATTCGCCGGAATGCGGATGACATCCGGATACAACGCCCATCGCCGTATCCGGACATTCAACGAAGTTGATGGCCCAGCACATAGGGTCGTCTCCTCGGATCTTGCTGCACGCTCTGTCATATCCTTTCATCAAGGAGTGCACGACGAAGAAGGAGCTCATCGCTTGGCGTCGCATCCCAAAGCGCCACGAGCACTGTCCGCACGCCGACAATATCTCGTATAATTGCAATAATTGTCACACCCTCCCACAAATAATATATTGCAATAAGGCAACATTGCAATATACTTCCCACGTATGAAATGCAAGAGGTTTTCGTATTGCTCTGCGCACCAATAGATCGTACCGGTAATTGTTAGCATGCGCACCAAGCCGTCCCCGCTTGCGACGGGCCCGACCTTCTCGCCCAAGCAGATTGCGCTCTTCTACTTCGCCAAGCTCGGCGAAGGCTCGGTCGTCGACACGAAGACGGGCCTGACCAAGATCACTGAGCGCTACCAGTGTCTCCACTGCCCGTCGCCGCACATCGTGACCATCCAGCGCAATGCGGGCTACAACAACCTCGCGCAGCACGTGTATTCGCAGCACAAGGACTACGCGACGCTCATGACGTCGTTGCCGCCGCCGCCGACCGCGGCCATGGACCGGCCGAGCTCGACGTCGCTGCGCTCCAAGGCGTCATTGGGTGCGACCGTGCACAACTACCTCGACTGGATCGTTGGGGCGCACTTGCCAATGGACTTTGCCGAGATGGCGGGCGCCCACATGTACATCAAGCTCGACCGCATCGAGCCCAAGAAGCTGCGCAAGTACCTCCGCCTTGTCACGCGGCGCGTCCAAGCCGACGTCCGGGCGGCCCTGCCGCCAACATTTGCGCTGGTCGTCGAGCGCTGCGTGAGCGAGACCGGCGCGCCGTTCCTCGGTCTCTTTGCAGCCTACGCGCTCAAGAACGAGTTGCAGATGCCACTGCTGGCACTGTACCACGACACGACGCCGAACGAAGCCGGCTGCGAGGTCGAGTACGCCGCCTTTCTCGACTATGTGTTAGCCGACTTGAAGCGGACGCGCGCCGACATCTTGTGCATGATTGCGTCCGTCGAGTCGCCGTTCAGGACCATCGCTGACGATATGGACGTGCCCATGGTGACGTGCGCCAGCTCGCGCTTGGACGCTGCCATCCTCGCGTTTCTAGCAACGCCGGCCAAAGCGGACGCGATCAACGCGGTCCGCGACCTCATGAACGAGCTCCAGCGGCTTCGCACCGGCATTCGGTACCGCAGCATGCGTGAGTTGTACCCGATTCTCGAAGACGACGCCAAGACGTGGCCCTCGACGCTGGCGATGCTCCAGCGCTTCTTCAAGCTGCGCCCGCTCCTCGCCGCATCCGGTACGTACGCGCATCTTTTGGACGCTGTGACGGCACATGACGAGACTGTGCTTCGGTCGCTCCTGGAGCATCTCGTCAACCTCAACTCGGTCGCCAACCATCTTTTGCAAACGGAGCGGACCAGCCTCTCGGACGTGCGACAGCTGCTGGATAGCCTTCTTCTCGACTACTCGAGCTTGTCACCCTTTCTCAACGCTGACGGCGTCGAGTCACCGGCTTTTGAGAAAGCCGTCGTCAAGCTCCAGCAAGGCGTCAAGCTCCAGGCGACCGACCGCGCCGCCCTTCGCGACTTTGAGTCGCCCGTCGCGACTGCGCTCGCGGGCTTGGAAACCGACTATGCGACACGGCTCCTCAAGCGCGCTCGCCTTGAGGCGGACGACAAGTACTTGGAGATTTTGAAAGTGCTGCCAGCAACGGCCAATCGGATTCAGCACGCGTTTGCGACTGCCAAGAACGGTGTGCTGCCCACCAACATTGAGACACTTCTCTTTCTTCAGCTCAACCGGTCGGTCTGGCCCGTGGACGTGGTCGCCGACGTCGTCGCGAATGCTCATCTCGAAGCCGACATTGCCGCCGACGAGAGCAGTGACGAGGACGACGAGTCGAATCATTTTGTCTAGCACCCCTTACATACGAGTCGTTAATGTTCTATAATACTGGTATACGAACTGTGCAACGTCGACTAGGGGTAGGGTTGCGAGCATGTCGTTCGTGGCTGCGAGCGTCTCGTCTTTCCGAGGACTATAATCGCAGCTAGAAACGGTCCGGTGTACAACGCCACAGTCGCCAGCGCCAGCGAGAAGCGTCCTATCGAAGCTTCCCTGCGATATACGTAGCTGGCAAATACAATTGCTGTGGACAGCACCAGACAATCTGTACACTGTGGACGCATGATTGTCATCGTGCTAGAATCGCGCGTCAGTCGACGTGCTCGAAATGTATTTGGCGCGGCGCCACGGAATGCATAGCGTCCAAAACTCCAATGCGACGATAATACGCTGCCACGTATTGGGATAGTAACGCTGCACAATTCAATTAGGTACGAAACGACTTTTGTACACGGGCAATTAACGCCTTGAAAATATTTTCCGACCATTGGCTTTTTGAGACCAGCGAGCGCCGAGCACGGTAGCCAGCCCGACGTGAGCGATGGCGCCTCCGAGAGTGCAAAAGCGCGCTGCTTCGAGCGCCTTTGCCAAGACGCAGCGTCGCAGGCCACGCTTCTCCAGCGCGCGATACAAACTCCAAGTACACGCAGCGCGGCGATGGCTTGAACGCCTTTACAGACTCGGCGGCGCAAGTGATCTCGATGCCTCAGAAAACAAAATCGCATGTCCCTCTACGACCCGCTCTACTACCACAAGCGCGCTGCAAAGCTCGCGGAGGCCAAGTTGGTGGCTGAAGATGGCCTCATGCGAAAGCCACGCCCGACGGCGGCCGCGAACCAAGGTTCGCGTGCAACCGCGTTCGGGCGCAGCACGACCCCGACGGTTGTCCCCCAGCATGCGACGGCAGCTGTCCCGGTGACTGTCGCTCGCGCAGTCGAGTGTGCGACTGACGATTCGGTCGACGCCAACGCCCGCCACGACGGCGGTGCAACCTCTGACGGCAAGCAGCCGCAGCTCGACCACCGCCGCGCAGCGTCGCACACCGGTGACGAGCGTCGCGACTGCTTAGTCAAGTTCTACGACGAATGCCACGCCGATCAGCGCGGCATCGACGGCCACGACTGAGGCGATCCTCGGTCAGCTGCGTTCGGAAGTCGCAACTCTCCAAGCGCAGGTCGTCATCCTCCAAGCCTGCCTCGACGCGTCGCAGGACACGGCTAAGACCCCCTCCTCGGAGGTTGTCCTTGCCCATGCCCAGCACGACGCCGATCTCGAGCCGCTTG